>NC_054062.1:51195214-51262714 GCF_017639655.2 Falco naumanni | reverse complement strand
TCCATCTCTCATTCTGCTCCGTGTCTACGCAGGCCCTCAGTATTCTCATGTTAAAGAATACGCTCTCCCATTAGAATTTCAATAGAGCCCTGCTCCCAGGTGAAAAGGCAATATCCACATTAAAATGAAGATATTATTAAAAAAAAAGAAAGTACCATGTGCAGCAGTCTATTGACATCACTCTGGAGGGAAACTGTTGATTTAGAGGAGGAGAGGTATCTGGGTATGTGTTTAAATTGAACATTTAATAGTACCGGTTCAGCTGCTATTTACTGGTGTACAGGAACTAAACAAGCAATGTTTACATGACTTTACAGCGTGTCCTTTTTCGCAAGTCATAAAATATAGCACAGTATTACCCATGATAAGGAAGATCCCAATTAAGCCTCTTCTCTAAATATTGCCTGAGTATTATTAAATTGCATGGTTTGCTGTGAAGAGGAAACTTTCTTTCCAGAGCACGCATTGTGCTGCGTGCAGTGTTTAATCAGACACGTTTAGTACAACTGCTTGAAAAAATGAATGGAATCTCATGAGTCCCACGGTGTTTCCTATTGAAATGAATGAAAGACACATGGGGTTTGCTAAAGATTTCAGGCTGGGCCTTCAGAGACCCTGCCGTCTTCCAGCGCTGGCACTGTGTGCTCAGTGTGTGTACATTAGCAATGGTGAACCTGGGAAAATGGGCATTTGTGCGACTGCTGGCATTCTCCGGGGGGTCACGCAGGCCATCGGGGCTCTCGTGTTCAATAATATGCATCACATTATATTGGATCTGCTTGAGATTTATTTGGCTTCCTTTAGCTTGGATCTCTTAGAAGATCACATTTTTCTCCATACTGTTTTGGCATAAAGTGAAAGTAAGAGCGCATGTCATTAAAATGAATCGTTTTGATCCTTCTGCTCCTGTTTCTGGTACGCAAGATCTTTGAACAAGCCTTTTCTCAGTAACTTCCACAAGCTACTGGGGACAATTTTATGTCTACTCCAGTCTGCTGGCCAACACACAGATCTCCTCACATCCATATAAACACAGAATAATTCACATGAATTTAGTGGGATGACCCCAGCTCGCCATCGAGCCATTAGGTCAGTGTTGATCCTTCAGCACATACGGAGGAATTTGTTTATTTTTCTAAACTTCGTTCAAAGCTTAGTGCTGAAGAATGGCCTACAGTGTTAAAAAGTACATTTCAGCCTAATCCCAAATTTCCTTAGCATTTGGGAGAGACTGCCTTCTTCTGATAATTATTATTTACTTCTAATTAAATCTTGAACAGGTTATGTAATTTTCAAAAATAAAGAAAATACTTTCTAGTCCCTAAAAAAGCTTTAGTCTGGAAGGAAAGAGAGAGATGTAACATTACTGAGGTAAAGTTATACCATATTTTGATAACAGTGGGTTTATGAATCTCAAATACTCACGGTCTTGCCATCATCAGTTCAGCAGTTCACATTACACATGAAAGCAAAAGTGGGACTTGCAGAGAGATTTTAATATGTTTTTACAATTTACCCCAAAATGTATATTCAACCCAAACAGGTACTAGATCCTATAAGAGGGTGTCTGTTCTTTTTTTGTATGATGTGACCCATCAGAAAACATCAGCTTCCTCTCCCATTTCAGTCAGATAAAGAAGAAAACACTTAAAAAATAATTTACAATTCATGAAGCTACTGCAGGAGAAAAATAATTGTTGGTCGGTCCCTTACTTAACTTGAACATGCATAAAAAGCTTATTGGAGAGAAATAAAGAAAAATCCATCCAATATAATTTGGATCGTTTATTTTCCTTGTACTTTGCAGTTTGCTGAGGTGTGTTCACAGAGACCTACACACGAGCTCCCCCCTCTATCAGCTTTGCTCCCAGACATGAAATGTTACAGCCAAGACTTCTCTAGTTTCGGTTGCCTCTGAGCCCTTTAGTCTTCCAGTACACAGAAAGGAAAGGTGTAATGTGGAGAGGGGGAAACTATGTAAATCCTTGTGTGGTGAACCCAGAAAGAAGTACTAAATATAATGGTCCTGTTTTCTCCTGCTTTAAATTTTACAGCCCTTTTGCATCACGTGGCACAGTTGGTAACTAACGATCATGGGAGGTCAACCTGGCAGAGTGTCATGTCTTTCCATCTGCATTTCATTGCAACATTTTTCTTACAAGTTTGATTTCCAAATACCCCACCAGCCATTGGGAAAAGCCCCAGGAAGCCCTTCTCATAGGATCAGACCCCCTCATGCTCACAAGAAGGAGAGAGGAAAACTCTGCAAATCTCACTATGACCGCAACTCACCTTGCAGCTCAAAAAACTTTTTATATAGTTGCATTTTGAAAGTAAAAGGTGACATATATTAGCACAATGTTAAAAAAAAAATATTCAAAATGAAGAGGTTGGCATGAGTGGTATGGACTACAGCTGACTACAGTTACAATGAATAATTGCAGTTACATTTGCACTGGTCCATGCTATCTTTTAAAATGAGTTACAGGCTCCTCATCCTTCTGCCTCCTGGAAAGGGGATTGAATATTTATGTATCAACAGTTTATTAAGGACAACAGCCTCTTTTTTAAAAAACAACGGTACTTAGCAGCTATTAGGGAAATATATATATGGCTGCATAGCAATCTCTCAGCCATTTGGACTAAATTTTAAAAAATCAAGTGGTTAAATATGGCTAGTATCTGGATATAAATTTCTTAGAGGAAACTGAGATGAAACACTACACATTTTTAGATGCCTAGGAGGTTTGTCATCCTTAACACTACAAGTCATTGGTGGAAGTGACCCAATTGTAGCAGCGTTCAAATCTTTTTCAAAGATAAAAACCACAGTATAGAGCCTGACGGGCATCAGGTTACCTGCTGCATGCCTTTTGCCTTGCTCTTATGCTGAGTGCATCTAAATACTTCATCTGGATGGGGCAAAAATCCTGCTGACATCATCCATGAACTCTGTGCTCAGATATTCCTGTAAGCAAATACTGAAATAACCATGGGAGAACAGCAGTTAGATGAGGAGAACCGCTAAGATCCTGATTCAGCAAAAGCTTTTACAAAGGTATTTAAAGTTAAGCACATGCTTAAGCGCTCTGCTGAATCAGGGCCTAGGGGAGGTCTTGCTATCTATGAAAGATTTCTAAGTGGGAAAGTGGAGGAGGAAAGTAAGGTGTACTATTACAGCAGGACTGTAAAGAGAAAAGGAGACGTAGGAAAAGTTTTTGGGTCGAGGCTATTATTCTAACTTGCTCAAGAAACTCAACAAAGATGCATGGAAACTAGGTGGAAG
The DNA here is from genome assembly GCF_017639655.2 of Falco naumanni. Taxonomy (NCBI): domain Eukaryota; kingdom Metazoa; phylum Chordata; class Aves; order Falconiformes; family Falconidae; genus Falco; species Falco naumanni. The sequence continues at coordinate 51,259,428 of NC_054062.1, read as the reverse complement.
TATACAGTAAAATTAAAGCAGAGAGGCAGCAAAGGGAATGGAGCTGGAAGAACATGGGTTGATAATCAGGGAAGTGAAAAGCAAAGGAAAACTTTGCTCCTGTGCATGGAAAGGCAAACTACTCCAGGAAAAAAACCCAAACATAACACCAAGCTCTGAAATTTTTAAACTGTATCATCAAGGTCTCTTCAGCATCACCTCCGAAAGGAAGCGGGGGATACTCACAGTCTGAATTCAATTTGCTGACTTTGGTGTTTAAACTGGGAGCAGAGGCAAGTTCAAGGGCCAAACTGCTTTGCAGTGCGAAAGGCTTCAGGACAGCAGGCAGAGGGTAGCAGGATGGGGAAGCCAGCTGGTGCTGAGGACCTCATCCCCGCATTACCTGCTCTGGGGCCACACTGCTGGTGGAGCATCCCACCACTGCCACTGCCAGTGGTCCCTCTCCCTGGGGATGGGGCTGAGTTTCACCTGGTGCCCCAGCCCCATCCTGCAGCCTTCTGGGAACAACCCACCCTTGGAGCACATGAATGTATCCCTCAGCTGAGTGTCACTGGGGGACCTGTGGTGAATGTGCTTCTTCACTACCCCCGGCCATGGGTGAAGACATCTGCCAGAGCTGTCCCAGGATGGGTGCCACAAGCCCATACTTGGTCCTGGCCAGGAGGCACAGCACTACCACCGACCACAGTGCTCATCCCCATCATGCATGCAGGTCTTTACCCATCTGGTAGTCCTCTCAACTCGATGATGACACCCTAGGCTGGACGCCACCCTGATCTCATCAACCTTTTGGGGGAGGGCAGAGCTATAGGATCAGTCAGCCAGTCGGGTCTCAGAGGCTCATGCAGGCCAAGTGGTCTCAAGCTCAGGCTCTCCAGAATCCCTCTGCAATTTGAGACACAGTGCATTAAGTGGGAATGACTGTGTGACTTCCTTCAAATGTGCACTCCTGATCCAAAGTAGCTCCATTAATGACCCTTCCAGTTTAGTAGTCCTCTTCTCTCCACTGACTATGAAGGAGGCTTGAAGTCAGAACGTAAACTAAGATGGCACAAATAGACCTAAGTTTCTTAAAAGCTTTAAAAAAAAAATCATTTCAAGTGACTGGTCTCTTTTAAGCCTGATGAGTCCTTGTTCTTGAACTGGAAAGGAAGAGGAAGCTTACTTGCCAGAAAGGTTTACCTTGAGTCATTCTTGCAGTGGAGAAATGTGCAGGTTATTTGTGGGTTGTGTTTGTTCTTGGACACAGACTTCCTCTCTGCGTTTCTTTGATTATGCCCATGTAATATGATGATTATCAGATTTCAGTAACCGTTGCTGTTCTCCGGCTTGACCTGTTGCAATAAATTAAAACGGGCCTTATGCTTAGTCCCATATCAGGGTACTTTAATCACATAACGTGACCATTAGATTCTCTGTCCACAAATTGGCCACAAGTTTGGTCAAATTATCAAATTACATTACCGGAGTAATATTAAAATCAAGTGAGTGGGTTTTAAATCCCAGTAGTTCATGAACTTTTTTTAATATCTGCCAAGCTGAACAATGGGACCCTTTGCAATCCCCCAGTGAGCACCTATTAAAACCACAATTTACAACTATACATATCATCTAACGTGTTAACCAGGTGTTCCAGTGTTATTGTTTGAAATTCTACCTAGGTTTAAATCAAATGAAGAAAAGCCAAAAGTCCAATTAAAATCCCACATTGCCTCTTTATCGTGTGTAGGTGAAAGACATTTGTTATAGATTTAATGGCAGAAATCTCATAAAATTTTAGACCATCCTCTTTTCTTCCCAGTTTCTTGTTTCTTGCTCAGATTCTCACAGCTTACTGGCATTTCCTGTCCTTAGCTGTAAAAAAAAAAATAGAATAAATCTAGGAATTTCTGGCTTAATTTTAGTAGCATCCTGGACACTCCAGCAGAATTTGACAATTGAGTGTTGTCATGGGATATTAAAATCCTGCAGTGGGCCCATTTAAGCTATTATTTCATAGGCTGTCCCTTAATCAGTTCCATCCCTCGGCTGTGCACTCTTTGCCAACATGTGTCTATTTTATTTAATAGTTCAGTGACAACAAATTTATGTTGCTAAGCTCCAAAAAGTAAACCTTACCAAAATACCTCCCCAAACTGCCTTTACAGACATCCACCAAAGTAATATGGAATTCAGTTGTCTTCACTTGGACGTAATTACTTCCAGACCCAGGCTGCCTATCTTTGTCTTTGGCCATTTTTCTCATTCCACCCCAGCCCAGAAATAGTGGTGTTTCTTTACATTTATGGTTTTCTACTTAGATTTCATTGTCACCCACCCCTCCTACCTTTTGATTTTAGCAGACCTTGACATTTAACTAGTGACCTAGCTCTCCCTCCAAATATATGTTTTCTTCTCTGTTTGACAAAAGACTTGGGTTTTCAGTGCCCAATAAAACAAATTAATTTTCTTTCTGTGAGACAACCTTCCCCACCCCCCTTCTTTTCTCAGGCATTAAAATTGGGACAGCGAAAAAAGTCACCATTGCCTTGCTAATTTGAAATCCATCGAATAATATGATAAATGAGATCAACATTTTGTACAAAATTAGTGAAACTGGCAAAAAATAAATGTGTCAGTTACAGCACATCTGTTCTCTTTTACGCTTTACTTAAGAAAATAATTCTTGCCAGATTTTACCCACCCATAATAATTACACAATTTTTACAGATGTAGTTTGTAACAGCTTCACTTTGGTCCAAAACCTTTAATAGGACTTGCAATGAATTTACTTCTTGGCTTGCACTTTATTATGTTTTTGCAATAAAAGGGCTGAGGTAAAGTTATTTGTTTCCAGCTCTGCACCTTTTACTAACATTTTTATAAACAAAACTGCTAGGCTAGAAATGATTGTTGCTGTCATCACCACTGTTACTATTGCCATTACTACACATTTTGCATTTGGACATTTAATCTGGCAGTCTGTTTTCCTTGTTCTTAATTATCTGTTCTTTGGGAGCACCAGACCAGCGAGAAGGGTACTCATGCATGTCCAGCTGCAAATGATAAAACATCATGACTTCCATTGATAGTTAAAGACAACAGTACTAATTATTGGAAATGGATCCTGGCTATGAAATTTTGAGCCAAGTCCAGAAAGCTCTGGAGTGTTCAGGACTGTTAGGGCCTAGAGCTTTGATTTGGCCCCTGGAAACACAACTCGAGATCCAAAGTTCAGGCCACTTGCATGCCATGTATTTGGTGTGAGCCAGCCTCTAATTGTAACAGCATGGCAGGCAGTGCCACCGTCGTTAGGCTCTGTCTTACCTTTACATCGATTTGCAAAACTTTATAAATCAGATGCAAATATTTTCAGCTGCTGCAACTTGCCATAAAATACTCTGGCCTTAGTCCAAATGAATTCTGACGTCCAATTTTTTTAAAAAAGGATATAAAATAAAAATAATATTAAAAAAAAAAAAAAAAGGGAAAGAGAGGTTGCAGTTTCCTACCAAAAGCAGATTTGGTAGATTCTTGGCCAGATACTTTAAAAAAATTGATTCATAGGGAACAGCACGTTATTTCATGAGCAAAACCAGCCCACTAACACTGGTTTGGAAGAAGACTCTCCATTTAATTAACAGGAATAGGCAGAGTAGTGATCACAAGCTGATTTTGACTGCGTAAATTAAACCTCTATTACTTTTAAAGGGGAGAGGTAACAAGTTGAACAGACGTGGTACTCTCAGCAGTCACTGAGCAGATGCATTTCCTACCCATATAGATCTCTGCTGCCCTAACCGATATTGTTATTATAATTCATGGCATAAACTGTAACCACTTGCAACTGCTGCATGCTGCACAACCCAATTAAGAGCAACAGGAATGGCTGTATTTAATGGGTCCAATGACATGATAATGCGTTCAAAGGGTCAGTGCCCTACATCGCACATCAATGGCAGTTGACACACTGTTTTTTAATACTACCACTTAAATATGCATTAGAGGTTTGAAAGCAGCATTGAAGTAATGAGAAGGGTTAGGCTTAAACTTATAAGTGCAAGTAAAATGTGACCTGCAAATATAAGTGTTGATAAATTCGCGGTGGGGGGGTTTTTAAGTGTAAATGCACTTTTAAGATTTACCTATTTTTAACTTAGGCTCCTGCAAAACTCAAACCATTTACTGAGTTCTCTCAAAGCAGCGAAATCTTCACTAGTTGAAGCCTGTAAATGGGACAGGGCTTTTTTTTTATCACAATATGATGGCACTGTGCCCATAAATGTATGATTTTTTAAAACAGAGTTTAGGAAACCGTTCAATGTGCCATCACAACATGAAATAGCATCATGTCACAGCATGCTGGACAGCTGTGCATAATACCTTTCTACCCTAAACCTGCACCTTGTCCCCACGCAAACACTTGCAGTCCCTTTTGCAGCATGAGAGGCAAGCAGTAGTGAGATCCAGGGCACCCTCCTGGGGCCGCCTCCAGTTCTAGGAGGGTTCCCACCCCATCAGGAGTGGTTTCACAGCTTGCCAAAGCCTTCTTCTGGTGGCACTGGGGTCTCAGACCTTCTGGGGTTGCTCATTAAGCTGCTTCTGCTGGTTTTGCACTTTAATCTGTTTTTTAGGGTTTTTTCCTTTTCTTGTAGATGACTCAGAGACATCTAATCAGAACAAAATAAGGGTAGTAATACAGGATGAGTTATTAGGGGTTAAGAGGCTTGTGATACCACTATCAGTTCCAGTCTGGACTTGTTAGAAGTGGGACACTGAGGCCATGGGAGTTGGGTGACATCAAATATGTTCTGTATACAGAGATATCCTCCAACCCTCTCCTCCACTCAGCTGTCCCAGGGAAATTAGGCAAATTCACCACGAGTCCTGCAGTCTTTGTGGGGTTTTCTGTGAGGAGGCAAATCCAGCTCTGAAATCCAAATTGCCTCTTCCTGGCCTCGGCCAGGCTGCTGCACCCGCAGCATGCGGATGGGCAGGGCTGAGGGGACCGTTGGCGAGCACCAACCCCAGGACCCACTTCTAATCAAAACAAAACAAAAAAAGGAGAAAGAAAGAAAAAAAAAGAAGTCTATCTAATGCTTCGGCTGTCAAATCATTTTTTAAAAAGCTGACATAGTCCCTATAATCCCATCTGAACATTGTGTGCATGCGATTTAAATATGTTAATAATCACTCCCTGCTCCTGTCATTTAATATTTTTTTTTAAGTTGTTTAGCCAGATACTGGAGCCAGTCCAGTTCCCTTTCCAGCTGAGCCCTTTCTCTCGCACCACACGAGCACATTGTAGGGATCATTTTTCAGAGATAACAGAACATATTAGCTCTGCGAATACTTACAGTTCTCATTACACTAACCCCCTTTATCCGGCGCGGGCGCGTTGCTGCGGCTAACTCTCTACCCAACCCCGAGCCTGTGCAGCACAAAGAAAGTCTTTGGTGATGTGGCGTCGGCACATTTCCAGAGCAACGCATGTAGCTTCCTCCCCCATTTACAGGAGAACCGGCTGTAATGAATTTAGATGATATTCAGCTCAACTACACTGCTTAATTCACTCGGTGGCCTTGATGTTATAGGAGATGAGCAAAGGGACCGGGGGTAAATCCAGTTGACTTGGTGTTAAAGTTAACATTAACAACAGTAACAGCAAGCTCCCGGTGTTCGACTGTCACTGACCCTTCAACACGACTCAAAAGCGCTGTGATTCCCATATTTCCCCTGCTAAAGCAAATACAAGCCCGAACGGTAGCGCGCGGTTGGTTTTGAGCGTGCCCTGCGCTGGGTGGTCTGGGGACTTATCCTACTTCCCATCTCATTTGCCTGCAAACGCCTTCACCTTGTCAGGGCCAATAATTATCCGGCCGGCGATGCTCAGAGCTGCCATTCCTTAAGATTGGATGAGATTGAAGAGGCTGAGGCTTGGCTCCTCTGTGCATTTTCTCCGTCAGTTAGTGTATACACTGGGGGCCCAGCGAGCCCTACAGCAGAGCTACACTAACTTTCTCTCCCCTTCCTTATTATGGAGCTTAATAACAGCAGGCAGTGTATTAATATGTAAGAGATCAAGAGATTATTGATTAGAATCACTTGGCTAATATCCCCTGTCTGTCATGTAGTTCAGCAGCCCTTTCATGATTTTTTGTGTCAGTCCATTTAAATATTCATGACAGAGTTGCTTTGTACCTCCACGGCTGAATTTCTAATTAATCTGTCAAAAGAAATACAATATGCCCCTAAGCCTTATTATTATAAGGGTCAGCTGAAACAGAGCTGGCCTGGCTAGGCCTAAGGGGTAATTAATTATAACAATGCGGTGTTTACCTTCGTTGGTACCTGCGGCCTAAATGAGTGCTAAATTAGACTCAAACCACTTCAGTCCGTGTTTGAAGCACCCTGATATGCCAGACTAAATCATAATGATGGGGAGGAGAGAGCGGAGAGCCGCTCCTGTGTAACAACATAATCAGCAATTATAGCTAGGAAATGGGGAGAAGGGGGAATTTTATCTCATTAGAAGAGCCCGAGCAGAAAGTTTTTTTTTCTGTCACCAGCTCTTTTCTTTCGAATTCAAATGATCCCACTCTAAAGGTGAGGGATCTCAAATTTAATTCCAGTGCAGAAAGCCAGCCTAATTAGTGGTATACTTTGGCTAAAATATGAATGACATTTGCTCCAGCTTGCAGCGGCCTATTAATAGAGGGTGTCAGAGTGAAACATTAAGTGTATCATTCTTCTGTCAATTTATTTCTGTCATTATTGTTTCTTTATTTCCTCTGCCACATTATGGTCACTAATTTCTTCTCACTTTTATGAGATTCTTAATGTGGGCCTTTAATGAACTCCAAAAACTCAACCACAACTCTGAAATTAAAATACTAGTCTCCTGTCAGTGTGACGCGACAGAGTAAAACTTGAATAGTATCATTCTTCTGTCAATTTATTTCTGTCATGATTTTTCTTTATACCCTGCCACATTATGCCCACTAGTTTAATTCCATTTTTATGTGACTTGTTAATGTGAATTTTAGGTGGCTTTTAATCACCTCCAAATTTGTAGAATATCACAATAAATCATAACTGTATCCCCTCTTATGACAATTTATTTCTGTCATTATTTTTTATTTCTCCTTCCTTATTACAACTCCTAGTTTCATCTCCTCCTCTGTGACCTTTACATAGTTGCATTTTGCAAAGGGAGCACAGCCAAAGTTTGCTTTTTTGCAGCGGCATGGCGGCGGCAGCACAGCGATGCTCTGCCTGTCCCTGCCATTCGGTGCCTTCATGTTGTGCCCAGGATCACCAGTGCTCTTCGCTTAAGGGGTGGCTTTTGAGTAAATGACATTTCATTAAAGCTAGTGATTGGGGCCAGTCTAATTCATCTGTGTAATGAAAGGGTATAATTAATTGGTGCTGGTGAGTCCCATTATCAGCGGTCATTGAGGAATAATACAAACACATCCGTGCCGCAACACCAGGAGGTAACGCTGGGTGTTCAGCACCTGCAACACACCCTGTGCCACCCTTTACAGCCACCTTGTAAGAAGAAAACTTCTTCAACCCAGAAACTTAGACCAGTTCTTGGGTAGTCGCTCACAAAAAAAAAAACAACCCAAACAAACAAACAAACAAACAAACAAATGAAAAAAATACAAAAAACCAAACAAAAAACAAACACAAAAAACGCAACAAAACAACACCTTGGTATTTTCTCCATTTTTCCATCCCCCAAATTGCTGCACATCTCAACTTCAGCCCGGCTAAAGAGAAGATGTAGTAATCCCTAGCCAGTCTTTTGAAACAGTGCATAAAGAATCTGTAAATGATGAAAAAGGAGATGAGGGGGATCTTTTTTCCCTGAGATGATGGCAAACACAATTGTTCACAAAGCTTTCCTTCTGCCCAGACCAGCATTGCCTCTCCATGTCCCTGGCAGGTGACACTGCTCTGCCAGGCAGTGGCTTTCCTTTACCTACACATGAAAACAGAGAGTGGGAAGACCTGAAACATGCCGCTGCCATTACAGATTTGTCATGTGTGGCACTCCAGCCTGAGAAATAACCCTCTGGGGTGCTCCAAAAGGAGGTGGAAACCATCCCCCTGGAGCTGAGGCCATCACACATTGCTGTCTTAACATTTTCCCAACCATCCCTGCAGCCTGTACTCCCAGCACGCAGGAAAAATCTGGAGCACCTCATGAAGTCAGCCCCAAATATCTCAGCTAGAGTAAGAAAATGGGCTTAAAGTTTTCCTCCAGGTAGTAGGGTGTGTCAGGAGGGAGACCCCTTTCCTGGGTATGTGGGGCCACGTCAACAAAGGAGACTCAAGAGGAAAAGCAGACGAGTCTAAGTTATGCAGGATCTGCAAGCAAACAGCAAGTATATGGCTAAAACATGAGTATGCTAAGACACTATTGATTTGAACTGGAATTTGTGTGTAAAGGTATTGACTTTCTCGCTAAATGGCTGTGCTGGTGAAGCACTGTGGCTTTTGGCTGCTGCAGACCCAACCCAAGCCCATTTTACCTTGCTCTGGCAGAATTACCAGCAAAGATCCAAGGGTCTGACCTTCCTGGGACCACATGAGGTCCTGGGGACACCAGAGGTATGTCTTATTCCTGTTCTACTGGGGCTCAGATGTCACCTGCAAAGCTCCTGGAGATTCATGAAGGTGATGCTCTCAGTGGGGCAGCAGTGTCAGGCGAGTTGGAGCAGGTGGGTGCTGCTCACCACTGTGCTCGGTGGAACATACTGTGCTCCTTTTTGACCAGGATAAAGCAAACAAATTGCACAAAGGAGAATTCTTCTGAGAAGTGTGACGCCGTATTTCCTGCATCTGTCTGCTATTTCTAAACTGATAAGAAATACTACATCTTCAGCCTCTAGACTACCATTAATTAGGTGGTGGTGTGCAGCATGCGCATGTAGGAGGCTCTCAGAAGAACTGCAGCAAGGACCAGTATCAGGAATAGATCTGCTAAAGGATGTTAAATGACCATAGGATTTAGCTCTACTCATATTTAACATTTTCCATAAGCCTAAAAACTTTGGCTGAGAAATATTTTTTTCTGAAAGTAGCCAAACACATGCCTTGGGAGCGAATGTCGCGAGCAGCTGGGATTAGTCTACTTGGAAGGCCAGGGAAGTCTTGAAAAGCTGGATCATTCAGAGCAGGGATACCTTGTATTAGTTGCTTCTAAACACAACTGCTTAGATACATGAATAGATACTTTTGTAAAGTAATCTTTACATTCTGAGCTAGAGGACCCGAAAGTGGAAAGGAGTTCTATACAACAATTTGATGCTGAGACCCATTAAATCAGGCTAAGCAGGATCTCTATCGTAAGGTCACACTAACAAAGCTAGCTATTGCTATTTTACTAAGGCTGTCTATAGGCTGTTAAAGCATGAAAGTCCTATAATTTCATAAAAGTCCCAAGTATTTGAATTTCCGTACAGAAGTGCTTTTGTATCTAATTTAAATTACTTACTCTACACATACAACAGATCATTAACTTGATAAGATACTAGTAGCATATTAAGTGAATATTGTGTTGTGCTAGCAAAACAAATACAGAATAGAAATTTGCTAATGCAAAAGATTTTTTATATCATTAGGAGTGGGTCATCTTTTGGTATTCAAATAAGTAAACTGAATTCCATCACTGAGCACTCCAGCTTTTTCCCCCCCTACTCTAATTGAAAGCAGAAGCACAAGATGGAAAATGGTCCATACAAATGTGAAAGGCTTAGGTCAGATTATTTTAATCTTTTTTTGTTTGTTTGTTTGGTTGGTTGGTTTGTTTTTTTTGTTTTGTTTTTTTTGGTTTTTTTTTTTTGAGGATACAATTATATGAGACATTAGCTTTTATAGTTTTACTTCTCTTTTTGTATTTCCAATCCTGACAATTCTTAATGTGAAGAACTGTTTTCATTTTCATCCAGACTGTGTTTCACATGTGGTAGAGTCTGTTTGCTCTCTTTCAATATTTGTCTAAATAAAAGTGTATTTTAAAACTATGAAGTCTGTATCAGTAACATGCAAATTAAATTTAATAACAAAAAGGCCAAAACTTTCTATCTAATTTCATATTAAAGCGCTTTTTAAAATTCTAGCACACTGGAGAGAGAAAAACATTAACAAAAAATACTTATACATGGGGTGTTTCTTAAAGAATGAATTATAATAATCTTAGAAAAAGGGCCTAAAGAGGGAATGTACCAAGAGGACTGAGTCTGAAAGTATGGGAAATATATAGATATATATATGTATGTAGACAAACATACAGGTCCCCACGCACTGCTTATACATAACTGTCTTGGCAAAATCCGTAGTCCTTCCCCATGCGATCATGACAGGGCCTCAGAGTTAGTTCCTTTGTCTTTATTCAGGAATAGTTTTGGTATTTTTTTGTGGGAAGATCAATTGCCTAGGTATTGGAAAGTGTGCGCTGATGGGTACTGCTGCACGGATGCACGTACTGCTTTCCCTGGCTGCAGGAGGACAGGGCCCTCTGGACATGAGCTACATTTCAGGATTACCCCGGAAAGGTGCAAGAAACGCCTTGCAAAACACCTCCACCAGCTCAGTTTAGGGGTTTCCTTTACAGCACGACAAAATTCCCGATTTATTTCCTTTGATATCTGTATTTAATGGGCTAATTTCTGTTAGGCATCAGAAAAATCCTTAAAAAGATGACAGGGGAGATGGTGGACAGAGCTATGGAGCTTGCAGACTTCTGTGGGGTTTTTAAATTCTGTCAGCTGGATATTGACTGACTTTCTAATGCACACTCCTCTAATTCTTAATTAGAATGACATAGCTAATTAATAAGTTTTTTCCAATTATAAATTAACTTAGGATCAGAACTCTGGCTTTGCATGTAATTTCCTATAATCGCTAAAGCTACTGCAAAAACATGTCTCCTACCAACCGTAACTTTTTTATTTAACACAGACAGACAAGTTCTCACTGGGTTTAAATTTTACAGCAAATTATCTCTGTTGGGATTTATGAAGGGAAATTAAAAAAAAAATTCAGAGGAGTTTTCTCTATTCTTTTTTTTCTTTTTCTTTTCTTTTTTTTTAACACTTCTTTCTTTCTTAAACAAAATAGCATCTCTTAATGGACAATTTCTTTCTGAGATTTAAAAGGAATTCATCTTAATATTTTAATGTTATTACAGGGAAGGAAGAAAGAGAGCAGGTGATAATTCGTTTTTTCATAACTGTTACCACCTTTTCATGGTTTCTGCAAAAATGATTTGGGAGGATCCCGCATGCTGCTCATTTATAGAATCTTAACTGGAGAGACACTTATCTCTTTAGTAATGAACCAGTGTAATTAAAGGTGGGAATGTGGAAGAGTTCAGGCACTGGCAACATGTCACATAGTTGGCTGCTGCAATTCCTCAGTGGTTTATCAAAGACTACTCCTTTAATATGGAGATTACACTTATGTACTTGTCTGAACTTGAAAGGCATTTGCCTAATTTACTTATTAATGAGATGTAAATCTATTTGTACGGCACGTCACAAGTTTCCCGAAATCGCTGCTACTTAACCGGTGATAAACCCTATGATTTAAACGAAAAATAATACATTTAGCTTTCCACATTCATTCTGTTAAAAATTGATATAGTCTATGTTAAATTTATTAATATTGCTTGCTGTCATTCAGTTTGCAGCTCTTACTGAAATATGACTTGACAGCGGCCGCATTAAAGATGTATGCCATTGTATTCAACAAAGATTAATGAAGCCCGGTAAAAATAGCTGTAAAAGAGAAAGTGATCCGAATGTAAAATCAGTGAATTAAATGAGGCCTTGCATACCATTTGTTAATATGCATGAGGAGGGAGGCAGCGAATGAAAATGTCTCCCTGCAAAGTTCATTTGGGAATGTTTCAATATTGTCTGAATATCACCAAACTATTGAACAGCGGCTTAATAGAGCCCTATGTACCACTGCGGTCCGTGCGTGTGTGCCCTGAGAAATGGTGGAGACAAAAACTGATTCACTTGCAAACAGAAGGGAAGCCTGCAGTAAAAATAATAATAATCTGAGCCTAATAATATAAATACATACAGGATAGATGTCTGTTCTCCTTCTTCCCCCCACTCCACCTTTCTCCATCTGTCTACAGTGGAGGCTTTCAATATTAAAGCCACTTGTGATAGAGGGCTTTAATGCTGTATGCCTCTTTTTATGGAAGAATTGCATGCGGCAACACTTAAAAGGCTTAGATTCTCCGGATTTCTAAGAGGTTAATGTGTCTGTCTGTCTGTGTGTCACAGCTACTCGTACGCCGGAATCCGTGTGGCGAAAGACTTTACCGACTTCTTTGAATATTATTTTCAGGGAGTGATTTATTTCAACAGCCCTCATTATAAAATGCTACTGAATTTATAACATTCAGGTTAAGACTTTCAGATAAATTAGCACTGACAGAAAATAGCATGCAGTAGTCACAGTGTAAACATGCCGCATTTATCAATCAAGGCACTAAGGTATTTTGATGGACTTGAGCTGTTGCTGATGGGCTTGTCTTCAGGTTTGAACACTAAGTCAAAGATTGCAGACAAGACCGTTCTGAAATATTTTGCTTCGGCAGTTTAAAAATATATATTAATCTGGCTGCCCCTTTGGTAGTAAAGTAGTTAATGCACCTGAAAGACTGTCAGCTTGGAGGCAATTGGAGGTATAATGTATACACAAATGGTGTAAAAGCTTGTAGAAAATCTCTGCCTAAAGCATAAACTTTCCCAAAAGAACGAACACCCGTGTTCAAACTGAGAGCAATTCAGAGGGATTTGTGTTAGGAGGCTCAGCTTGTGTCACCCGATTTTGCAGTCTCAACAGGTAGCCTGGCATGGGGGTCACGATCACCCTCACACCCACACGCTGGGGGTTCTGCCCCCCCACGTTTTGCTGAAGAGGAACGGGATGGAGCCTGGAGCTTGCTGCTGTTTTGGTCCACGGGTGAAGGGAGCAGGGAGGCACCGAGCCACATGCTGCCACAGGTTCAAAGTGGACTCCAGTGAGTCACACACAGCCCCCCTACAGCTGCATCTAGCGGGGTTTAGAAAATACATCATTGCCTTTAAGGACATGGGATGCTCGAGCATGTGGCTTTGAGGTTTTGCAGGATACTGGATCAGAGCAGCCCAGTTTGTTTTGTCCCAAATTAGTGAGGCAAGTGGCAAACAGACCTATTAACTTAACAGATGAATTTTTTAATTAAAAGTATTAAAATTTAGCATTCAGATAAAATCTTTCTCTTTCATGAAATAAATTAGTCTATGAAACAAATAAACAAACAAACAAACAAAAAAGTCGAGTTGATATGTGTCTATTAAAAAATCTCTATGTATTTGTTCCAGCATTTTGTTATTTATGAGACATGGCAAGGCTTGGCCAAAACAGTACTAGTTTTGTTATTAATTGCAAAGAAAAATGAAATGGAAAGAGATGCAGATCCAAGTGTTTGAATTTTTAGGTTTTGTTTATACTCTCCATTTAAAAATACCTAGGTTCTGTGATGGAAAATTTCCTACTTCTTTCTCTCATTGGGTGACCACCAAAAATTAAGATGGTAGAACCACTCTACTTTTTTTTTAATAGCTTTCAGTTTATTTGGAGAGGGCCTAGAAAGCATAAGGATCACAGGCTCAGGCTTATGGAAAAATCTAGATTTTTTTTTTTTTTAAAAAAAAGGCATATGTGTACGGAATTGAACACTGAATGATGTGAGAAATTGCTGTTTGCAACCTGATGTCCTTCAAATGTTATGTTTGAGGAAATTCCTGATATCGATGGAATATCTGCTTCTGCCTCTGCTTAATTAAGAACATTTGTCCAGCTGCAAGACTTCAGTTCATCAAGAGTAGACATTAAAAAAGAAACAGCAAACACCCAATGGGGGAAGAAGCAAAGAGCCTGCCCTTTGGGTTCGCAGCTCTCCCTGATACAACTAATTAAAACCATTCATAAGGCAACCTGCTCTAACGGTCAGACACAGCTACTCTTGCTCAACTTTGGCTGCAGCATTATCACCCTGTGGAATGACCCATTTGCTTCCTCAGTCCCTCTTTCCTCTGATCACAGTGTAGGATAATACTAACAGAAGGCAAAGTCCTGTATAACAAAGTAACAGAACTAGTATGAAATTGCTCTTGGTTTATTTCCATCTCTGCTGGCTTTTCTATGCAACCCACCTGAAAGGTTGGTCACTGCCTGTGGACAACCATCCCCTTGGTCATGCTTTCCTTCTGTCTCCAGGGGTGAGCATCTGGGCAGCCAGCAATGGGTCAAAACTATTACTTCCTCATATTTACACATTAAAAAAAAAAAAAAAGAGAAAAGGGGGGGGGGGGCGGGGAGCACTAAAATATAAGGAAACCACTTCCTGCAGTAACACTCCGTAATACTATGGCATTGGTAAGCAAACATTCCTGCCTTCTGCTGCACCTCACATTAATGTCTGGTGCTTTTGAGGTGATGAACAAAGCTCTGCAAGGGGGAGAAAGGAAAAGTCTTGAAAGGTAAAATCAGAAAACCTAAGAAAAAAATGTTAACTTGTGTAATGAGAAGTTTTTTATTCCAGCAACAAGACTTCAGTTTTCTTTGAGAACAAGAGCAGAAAAAGCAAAAGCAAAAGCAAAAGCAACCAGGTAGGGAAACAGCAGGATCCTTCCCTTTCCCTATGAGCAATGTCTTTCCTTGAGCATTTTGTTCCCCTTTAGCTCACTCCAGGCTGTAACCCCGTGTGACAAGCCATGTCACCAGGGCCAAGCAGAGGGAGATGAACAGTGCCGTTGGACGGCTGTGCGAGAGAGGTGAGGCTCATGGTGCCGCTGCGGCTTCAGCAGCAAAATGAAGCCAAGATCAGCTATAAGGGAGCAGATGAAGTGACCACAGATGCATTTCAGTGGTTATCAGAGCAGCATTTGGCCCTTAGATAACACTTTTCTTCTCCAACATGGATGTCTTTTTGTAATTTTGTGTTTAAGTATGAAATCAGGAACAATGAGCTGAGACTGTGGAAAATATGCCAAGAGAGCAAATCCTTCATCCCTGATAGTGGAGTGCACATGACCTTTGGGCCATTGTGGGGAGCAATAACACCAAGGCTGGAGAGCAAGCAGTACACCACTGATGATCTGTCAAACAAAATCTCCAACAAGTGGCCCTTTAAGTATTTAATTTGGAATAATTCCCTGCTTGATCCTCACACGCTTTAGGTAATAATATTACAGAAGACAAGGTGCTTGGATATGTACCCAGTTCTTATGGTGCTGTGAATCACGTTGGCTCTGGCTTTTACCCTTTGCAGTCAGCTGTGGCAGCGTGCTGCCCTGGTTTAAGCAGCCTGCTTGGGTGCTGCACTCGGTGGCAGTCCCCGACCGCTTCATCCCCATCACTGCACACCGGGAAACTGGTCTCTTCCCTCAGGGAATTTTGAAGATGTTTGTTTAGGTTAAGACCTTTTATACTTTCATATTGTGAGTTTGGGCTTTAAAACATATATTTATGTTATTTTTATTTTGGAAAAATGGAAACGCATGCCAGACCTTTGGGCAAGATCCCAGCCGAGAGCCACACTGCAGCAGGGAAGGAACCACATCTCCATAGCAGATGTCTATGCTGAGCAACGCCGTGCCAAAGGTGGTGGCCAGGCCCCTCATCACTGCTGTGGCTTCAGCACATGCCTTCACTCTTCCCACCCCCAGCCCTCTCAGCATGATGCTGAATTTATGCAGTGTATCTGACCCTTGACATCATCCATGGGCCTCCTCTCAATGTCCTCTTGGGGCTGGCAGTAACCCTCCATATAATCCTTTGAAATCTCTCCCAGTTCCTGCAAAGAGCACGAAAAACATGATCAGACTCCACATCATCTTCACCTCATATCATGGCTGGCCCCCTGCAACTTCTTTCCTGCACTGGAAATGGGAAAGTGGTTCAAAAGGGAAGAGGGGGGAGAACACCCGGATCTGTGATTTTTTTGGACAATCCTGTGATTTGTTGTTTGTCAGCTTTCTGGTTTGGTTGTGAACCACTGGCAAACACCACAGCTGGCATCGCCTTTGGCTTGGAAGGTGGGGGTTCATTTTTGACCCTGGTTTGCTGCAAAAAGCTCTTAGTATTGAGGCTATGGTAGAAGCAGTGTCTCCTGGTTTGTGCAGCAAGGCGAACGTACAGGCAGCCACAGTAACTCTCCATTTATTTTCTTGCAGCAATTTCATTAATTGTAAACCTGTTCACTGTTTGACAATGAGCTATCGCAATGGGTTTGTTTACAAATAGATTTAACGCTGAAGATGGTGCCTGTATAAAAAAGGTCTTTCGACAGAAATGTTAGTCCCTCGAGTGGAAAATAACCCCTAAATTCCACTAGTAAAATTTTAATTTTCAAAAATGTTACACATTTACTATAAATAGCTGTCATCTGTCAAATAAACGGAGCAAGTCCTGGGAGCCTCCCTATCAAAGGAGACCATTTCGGAGGCAGCCTTTGTCTTAAATGGGTCTGTAGACATGGCTTGTGTTGGTTTTTGAGTAATCCCAGCCTGTTTATAATCTCATCTATTTCATGGAAAGGATATGAAAATAGCTCCCCACTGTATGAAAATTATCTATATTCCAGTGCAGACAATATAGTCAGTCTATTGAAAATAATGGAGTGAACTCAGCTACGCAGTTTATTTCAATGTGTAAAGTCTTTGCACATCATAATATCAAATAAACTCTGCTGAAAACATCATCCTCGTATAATTGTATTATACAAGAGTAGTGTCACCTTTTGTTTAGAAGAGTACCATTACGCTTTTATGATATACTTTAAGGAGAACTAGATGGTACCATTGATTCTTGTACTAGCATTTTACATCAAAAGACCTATGTCTGCAGTCCAGGTCACTGAAATCACAAATGAAGTGAATTTAATGGTCTAAGTTTGGTCTCCAGAGAACAACAGAATAGTTAGTACCATCATAAAGTCTGACAATGTAGCCCTTTTGGCAGGTTTTTGTTGATAATAGGCTTGAACTGCAATCTTTTCACCATGGTATAAGAGGATCTGTTAAAGCAGGCTTCAGATACACTGGAAGAATAAAGTAGGGAAGGCTGCAAAGCACAATATTGTGCACACCTGCACCGTACCTAGAGTAAGGTTAATGCAGTAATATCTGTGTGAAAACTGCCTCACCCCCACATTAAAAGCAGCTTATCATTAGGGATTACCTAGCCACTGCACCAGCTGCAAGTCTTTACTTAAAGACTTAAAGGTAAAGCTCTTACAGTTCCCAATCCAGTGACATTTGCAGCTCACTATAATTTATTGAATATCTTCCAAAGAGCAAACACAGGATTTCTCTTGGTACTGTTTTAGTTGGGTTGTAAACGCTTGCCATTTACCAAGAGAAAAAAAAATAAAGGCAGGCACATTTACACTTTTGCAAAGCATCATGTAATATTTTGAACCTGTCTTTTCATGCTGACTCTTTTCATGTTCAATCTAAACACTGTTTACTCATTTAAAGTCTTGTTACAGCTCAGCTATGAAGTACAGTGCATATACACTTTCAAAGCTTTCATGAGAACACCTTGTTCCCAGGTTTCATTAGGAAGACCCATGCTTGTCTGAAGAAAGTGTGAATTTTTAAAACTTCCCATAGCAGACATTCAGAAACATTCCCCCTTCAGCACTTCAGAGTCCCGCTACCGAGACCTTTAGAGACTTAATACAGACAAGAATCTTGAAAAGAGAATTTATTGAGGCTATCTCCATTTATAAGGCACGCTGATCTCGTGATGAAAATTAAAAGGAAATGGTTAAATAAGCCAAATTACATGCTGGGTGATGAAACATTTTCTTCACATTGCCCGTAACATGAATGCAAATTATATTAATAGGCTATAATTATGTAAACTTTATTATGTGTGTTAAAGATAACATTAAAATTATAAGACAAATGACACTTAATCACCAGTGGAGGGTAATGATAAAAAAAGTCAGCAAAATTAACAGGCATCATCAAGATTGTTGTGGTTGCTACAGCTAGAGGAGTACAATGAGCCATACCGTTTTATATATTAATAACACTTAACACTTACGCAGCACTGGTCACCTTCAAACCGCTTTACAAACATTAACTAATTATTACACAAGCATTTGGGGCCTGCTTGGTAAATATATTCCCTGACTGCAAACATTCACATGCTGCACATGCTTGAAATAACTCATGAGACAGACATTTCGGCCAGTCTTCATCCCTCTGTCCTCCCCAAAACTTGATTGAATTTTCCAGGGTAGCAGAATAGTTCCTTGTATTCTATTTAGTATGGAACAGTAGGAGGAAATTAGTGTGCTGGACTGGTCACTTGGATTCACAGCCCCTTTACGAGTGATTTCTCTTGTTAATTCATACCCACAGCAGATTTTCAGCCAGGGCAAATTTTCACACTTGTGTTGACTATATTGGAGCTATGCCCAGCTGTAGCACCCAAAGCCAAGGTCCATACATGTTGGGTTCTATTATGCTTTCTTTTGGCCCAGTATGAAAATTTCTACTCCACCAAACACCTGTTTTGGAGACTTATTCCTTGTTTCTGGCACTTGCAGAAGAAACAAACTATCAACAAAGGAACCCGAAGCTCCAGCAAGCGGCCGCACCTCTACTAAACTTGCACCAACAGGACTCACCTGTGAATTTATCCTAGCTGACAGGGGGACACCAAATCCTCGCTAATATGGGCAAAAGAGGTATTCTGGTGCTTTGGCAGCTGTGCCAAAATGCAAACTGTCCCTGCCTCCACAGGAGCTGATATTTCTGTTTGTGCAGGGCCTTCACTATAAATATTTTTGCTGCTGCAGAAATAACACTAATCACATGCTTATCAGCTCCTTATGGTGTCTCCTTCATTAGTGTCTTTGCTGCCAAAAAAGGGAGAAAGATGGCAAAATCTCAAAGGATTAAGAGTTTTGACAAGGCATCACTAAATCCAGAAAACAGAAGTCTGAATCCTTTGGATCACCCAGTATAAGGTTGCCCCAACAATTTTGATTCCTCAGTAGAAAAATGAGATTTCAAGTTACAACTATCATGTAAAATCAGCATCTGATTAAAACAGATTAAAAGTCTTCTGAGTGTTCAGTGCCAAACTGAAAAGTGGCATTTGCAGTGGCTCAGCCCCAGAAAGGCACCCACTATAAATCAAACCCATCCCCTTGTAAAAATTTCTTATGTCAGTTATTCCTGCAGGTTCCCACCTCCTTGAGGTAGCCATGTAATCAATAATGCCATTTTTCCTAGTTTCCATACAAGAGAGAGCACTGGAAAATGAACGGATATTTAAAGGGTCATCGGTACAGTTATGGAACATGAAATTCTCTGAATACAAATCCAATGTGCAAAATTTCAGGATTGTTACAGAAAACAAAATATTGTGACTATTCAGTTTTACATCCCAAGCAAGCATGAGTTGCATGGAGCAATATAAGAATTTCCTCTGTGTTCAAGCGCTGGGGAAAGGGAAACTTCTTGCTGACTGTAATCCTCTCTGAATAACAGCTGATAGAGGTAATAAAGATCATGAGATTTTACTGTGAATAAAAAACCATAAGACACACCGGTTCTTCGCAACCCAAGAAGTTATCTGGCTTTATTTTTGTGTTCGGTATTAATATTTGTAATTGAATAACACTGTTTATTTTGAACCAAGAGATAAATAAGGAATTATTTCTTTAGAATAAATCATTGCAGCATAGTGAGGCACACAACAAGGCTCTTCTAGGCATATATGAGCAATTTATAAGCGCTATACTCAATGACAGGCTAAATTCAAGGATTAAACATGAGCAGCAGTGAGGTATCACAGCTCTGCGAGTCTTCCAGGCTGTACTCAGCATATAAAAGTATCTCTTCTCTGAAGGCATAATGTGCTCTTTAGTCAGAGCTTTTGTTTTCCTGCCTGTCCAAAATCACGGCGGCACCTCGTTAAACGCCAGGCAGATGGGCATTTTAATACCGCTGAAAGACCAAAACACAACGGCCCCGATTTGCTGACATCTCCGGCTGCAATAAGCAGTTCTACATGTGAGCCTTTGATCTGTATTTTCTAAACTTCATAACAAAACTTCAAGAAAAAAAAAAAAAAAAAACTATTAGCTGCAAATTAGACATTCTCATGGAAGCCTAGAATTATTTTTCAGGACAGAGGGCTCAATTTCCCAATCTCAGGTGTATGATTAAAATCAATTAAATCACTCTTCCAATGTCAGCAGCAAGATTCTCCTGACAAATGAAATTATGCGAGAAAAGTGTTCTCTTCACTCTTCAACCCTTTCTCAGCATCACTCACATCCACAAATGAGATCAAAATTTTCAGCTCGGGGATTTCAGAGATATTTTCCATAAGAACATGAAAAATCCCAGGAACCCTATGTAAGTAGACTTTATAGTCTCTAGTGGCGAGATGCTGATGGCCTCTGTATGTTAGATATATTCATGACTAACTAAAATGAAAAGTTCGAGTGGAATTTAACCATTTGGGGACCACACTAGCATTTTTTTCATAAATTAAAGTTTTAATGGTAGAATTATGTACCAGACTCTAGGATACATGTAGTAACCTTTCTGTGTCTCTTTTCATTCCCAAGGAAGTCCCCAGTGGCTTTACCCTATTGAAAACCTGAATTTTATCAATCTCTCTCAGCTGCTTGCAGATACAAGAGCAGCAAAGCGGGCTAGACTTCAAATGACCATATCATTTGTGGATGCCCAGAAGGGTTAATAGTTACTTACAGCGGTATTCCTTGAGACAAAACAAGGCGTGGGTTTGTTTGTTTTTTTTTTTTCAAAAAAGTAGATAAATAAATCTTTTGATAATAAACACCACTTGAAACACAGAGATATCTAATTTCCAGAGGTGTTCTGATGCGGCTGAACTGTACCTTCAGCAAATTATTTACCTCTTAATTTGTTAAAACATATGGGCTTAGAGGTAACTTTGCCCATGAGGCGTACATCTATATTATATGCTTGTTTGGTTTGACTTCATTTTCCTTGGAGACTTGAACAAATGTTTTCCGCATTTCATAAGTTTCTTTTTTTTTCTCCCCTCACGTGTTCAAGGCAGCAGTGTTACATATGTATTTTGTTTCTTTTGACTGTGTTTAAAGAGGAGTGTGCTAATTTACAGTACAACCGCCAAAGTGGAGCAATGTTTCAGGATGAGAAACGCAGCCTATTTATAAATCTGCCACTTTCCAGCTCGCTCCATCCCAGCACCACCCAATCCACCCTGGCCAGGCTGAGGGTTTGGTTTCTTTTCAGATCACTGCAGGCAGCCTATTTCTCTGCAAAACAGAAAATGAAGGATTTGTGTCTCGTTGAGTTTCTTGTTCTTTGCCATAAAAGAACAAAACCACCAGCAAACTCAGTACAAAGTCCCTGTTGATATCTTGGTGCCTTAGCACAAAACCACTCACAAAGCACTTGGAAAGGTGTTTCTCCTGCTAATGAATTAAAAAAAAACTTGCCCAACAACAGTGGATTAGTGCAATGGCAATAGAAATAGCATCATTCATTTGGTAAGTGAAGTAGCTGGAAAAATTGAGAGGTGGGATGTCCCCAGAATATTAACTGGTGTGTCAATAGAGCTGATTGAAGGATGCAGTTAGGCAAAGGAAGTGTGATAGGAAACGTCCAGGAAGTCTTTAGAGCCAACTGGCTGATCTTACTTTGGAGTTCTGGTCAAATATTTACAACTGCCAAAAATTTATTGCAATGCAGTGTTACATGGCTTCTTTCCATGAGTCCTCTAAAAGCCCAGTGGAAAGAGACAAATCTCCTTTGTATTGTCTCATTGTCCCTGTTCTCCATTTCACATAAAACAATGTATTTGTTGAAGCTTGACTCCAACAGGACCAACAACCTTTTTAGCTCTTCCGTCTCTCAGGCCCGTTCCTCGTATCAAGACCCTCAAACCGGTGTCTACCATGGTTGTGTCTCACTGGCAAGGTCTACACAAAGCTGGCTCCAAGGTGGGGTTTACGCAGTTTTGCCTGACTCTCTTGTCTTCTTTTACCACAATATGGGGAAACTGGAACAAAACTTGATTATTTTAAAATGGTAACATGATGATCAACATCCTCAAGAGCAAGAAAAACAAGAAACCCACCAGAGGCAAGGTGTCTTCTCCTTTTTGCTTTTGGGTAGGGTTTTTGGGTTTTTTTTTCTGTGCATGAAACCAACACCTCAAAGTACTTTTTGGTTTTCCATTTGTTTATTCCAGCCATAAATATTTTATCACTTAAAAAGTGAAGCAATGTTTGCTCCTAATTGTTTTTGATTAAATATGCTAATTACTTTTTGGAATATTAATGACACATACGGTACTAAATGTTTTAATAATGCAATGAAATAAGCCAGCAAATATAACTACAAATTAACCTGAAACTGCTACATGGTTTTCATAATTTTGTGTTATAACAACACAAATCTAAAAGAAAATATCAATGACAAACCAGTATTTCTTGCTCGCTATCTAGAGTTCAACTAAACAGAAAGCTAAACCACACAAAACCCCTAAGTGAAGAGAAAGCTACCACGCTTTGGGACCACTTTTCTTCACTGCAGGGTAAGAAGAACAAAGAAAAAGCCCAACTGAATTTAAGAACATCTGAGAAGTGTATGCTGACCATGGAATAGGTCATAAAATTTTGCCTCCCATTTCGATAGGTCCTCGTCTGTGAGGAACATAGTGGTGACAACAACTCTGATGCCAAATTAGTCTACAATCACCCAAGCTAGCATTAGGCAGGAAACATTAAAGTTTTGCCATCAATCATTATTTCCACATTTCTTATTTAATGTATGCTAGGCAATGTGTTTTTTTTGTTGTTGGGTTGGGGGTTTTTTGGGTGTGTTGTTTTTTTTTTTTCCTTGCTCAAGAGACTAAAATGCCTCTTTGTTTAGGTGCCTGCAGAGAGTAGACACCCCTGCTTTTCAGTGGCACAGGCACAAGGAAAATGCCTTTTCAATACAGGCTGCTAATGCATTTGTGGACTGAAATCAAGCTCCCTACCTACGGCAGGCTCCCCAATTCCCAGGACAATCACACTGACACAATTAAATTCTTCCTCTTCTGCGACAGAACTATATGCAATGGTTAGTATTACATTACACTGAAAATAATTAATATTGTGGAGGTTTTTGCATGTTTGTGTGTTAAAGACTTGACCTTTTAATTTGTTTTTCCCCCAGAAATGTTTTGCAATCTAATGATTTATATAGACAGTTCAAAGTTGCCAGATAGTCTGTCAGAGCTTTCCAGAATAAGTATGATTATATTTTACCATACTCACTGTCAAGGAACCATTTCTGTTTGCTGTTTTGTGGATAGCATTCGTGGGGGTTTATTTTTGTGTAGTCTGGTAGAACAGGAGTGTTGCACTGCTTTGTAACGATGTACCAAGCACCACCAAGGAATGCAGACATTATGGGTGATGCTGGCTTCAGACCAGTAAAGATAAAGAGCAACAGTATTGCTTCTCAGCTGCCAAACAAATACTATAACCTTTCAAACCAACTTATTCTAGATGTGGTTATTTGGAAATAACTATTTTCCATCTTGGAAATTACTATGGAATAATAATTTGCTTCTTAGCCAGCTGCTGGAAAAGTGGCATCAGCACAGCAAGTGTGTTTAATTGGCTTGATATGCCAACAATTGATAAGCAATTGATAATGACTTGCTAATTGATAAGCCAATTGATAAGAAAGGGCCTGCAAATTTTTCCTGTCAGGTTTTACCATTGGCTATGTTATTAGTGGCACATTCAGCTATCAGGGCTGTAAGAGTAGCTAGCAGCTCTTTAGTGCTGAGCTGTGTGTCGCTGAAAAAAACACTCTGGGAATCCTTCCTTCAAGATGTACCTTGAACATATGGATGTGACTTTTACTGGACTTTTAGCTATGACACATGCATGCTTTGCTAGCCAAGCTTGAATTATTAAATGATGACATGGACTATGCCTATAGAGGACCTAGGACCTCCTTCTGAAATGCTAATAAAGCCAGCAGGAGAGAATTCCTCAAGTTTTTTTCTCCTGGATTTAAATTCTTGAGTTCAGAAATTCAGGTGAGTAACTGCAGTTTTAAATTAGCTTGGATTTGATATTTGGGAGCTTTCCACAGAGGAATTACTTTTGTTTGGATTAAAATTAATCTTGAAACACAAGTTTGTTTGAAGATCAGCAAAACCCAAAAACTCATTTAAAAATTGTGTTTAACTGCGAAGGCTTGTGCCTTTCTAGATTTAACCTCAGACTAAAACTAGAGTGCTGAAATCCTTTGTTATTTTTAGTCCACAGGCATGCTAAAGCTACCAAAAATCTAACATGTTTATTCCTAGGAGATTGCGAGTCTAATTTTGCAGACCTTAAGAGTACAGGTCTTTGGATGGCTATCAAACACGGGGTGCAGATAGGGTCCCAGAAATAGTTTTACCGTCAACTTTAGCGGGACCAGGAATGGAACCAAAATGAAGACAGAAGAATTTTCAGCCCTTCCCCTCTTCCTGCCCCTGGCAGGGTGATGCCCTGGGCAGCTTGCATAGTGGTGGTAATCCTTTGAAGAGGGACACTGGGAAGGCAGCTTACAGCAAGATCTGTTTTCTATACCCACAATAATACGTCAGGCTTCTGAGGCACATCGCAAGCCTGAATACGGGTGGAGAGGGAAAAAAAACAACAAACCAAACCCAAAAAAACATACAAGGAAAAGAAGAGCTAATTAAGGATGTAATCGGAATAGAAACTTTTGGAGAGCTCAAATGTGCATAAAGAAAACTAATACAGCAGACTTTGAAGATGCTGACATTTTAACCTCATAGTCAAGGCCAAACCCTGCTGATCAAACACATAAAAAGCTCTGTCTGCTCACAAAGTAGAGCCTGAACTAAAGAAAGGACTGGGGCAACAGACAGTTTTATCCAACTGCTCTTTCAGTAGCTTTAGCTTCCCACCCGAGGGACAGCTCACCTCTTGGGTTCCATCAATCCACTTCCATGCTCCGAAACCTCTGCCACCTCTCAAGCCGGAGAGTGATGAATGAGCGGAGACAGTGCGTTGCTGTGTACACGTCTGCTCGGGAGTGAGTTGAGAATATTCATTTCATTTCACTTGTGACCTTTCTCTATTCTGCAAACCTGAAAGGTCTGGGCTGCATAATCACATCTTGGGATAAAAGATAAGTGAACTACCAAATAAATAGTGGAGTGTTTACATGACCTTATGGTTTTACAGTCCATATTAATTTTTAATTGCACTGTTAAAATATAGTAAATATCTATTATACAAATTAAGTGGTAATAGGTATTTGTATTTTTTTTCATGAATTAATCTTAAAATAAGCTGATTACATAAATCTTTAGCCAAGCAGTGGCTAATCCTGGGCACAAACATTACTTTGATAAGATACATTCAAACAAACATTTTTGTGGCAAAATGTTATCAGATACTAACACATAATTAGTCTAAGACATTTGGTTCAATGCGAGCATTTTCGAGTTTTGATCATTAAGTGAAGGTATTGGGAGAAATCCAAAAGGGAGCAGGGGATTGTAAGCACTTCAGAGTTCCTTTGTGGATTCCGATTAGGCTGTTGGATTCACTGCTGTTTCCTTATGTAAACATATTCACATATTGCGATGGTGGGGAAATCTTTATCAAATTAATGGCAAACAAAGTGATGTTCATGTAGATGAAATTATTATTCACCCGGATCTATATTGGGCTGAAAGAGAAATTGGGAAAGAGGATCAGAACTGACGCAAGGAGTGGAATCCCAGCTTCATTCTGAGTATGAGGAGTGAAAGCTGCTCCTCATTTCTGTCAAAACAAGAAAGGGAGGACAGGGAAAGTGGATTAAGTTGGCATATGTGCATTAATGTTGGGTGTTGATGCATACACGTAGTTCTCAGCCTTCATTTCTTACTTGGATTTACAGGACTTTTAATATTACCTGTATTTCTTTGAGTAAATTCCCTATTTTTCAGCAGTATTAAAAGTATTAAAAGAAAAGTAACTGTAATAACTTCACTTACTTATCCAATAGTCTGCAAGGACTATTGATTAATACATAATAAATAAAGGTTTTTAAAATGCTTAATAGTGGAATCTAGTAAATACTTAATTAGAGAGGGTTATTGAACTCAAGCAATGGCTATTTGACATGCCGGCATGCAAAGGAATAGCCCCTTAATTGACAGTACACTCTATTGTACAGGGGCCTGCTTAAAGAATTTTTAGTAATAGCTTGCAATGGCAATGATGAAGCCACTTGGTCAATGCAGTTGCTATCGATGCAGCACGCTAATAGCTCCATGAGAGCCAGCCTCCCTCTCTGCAAGACAAGTCCTGAGGAGTGCTGCATGTCTTCAGAACGCAGCAAAAAAATCTCCAGGATTTTTTCTGATCATAAGAACTGCATACGGGTGCCATGCAAAATGAAATGTCCTGGGTGTTCCCACGATCCCTGCAGAATCACTGAATCTGCAGAACCCACTCGGGATCCTGCCTGTGATCACCAAGAGAGGTGTAAACTGCCCTGCTCACCTCCACGTGCCCCCAGCTCCTGGTGTGAGCACTCATGGTCAGTCCTACTACAAAGTCTTCTAGCTGTACGACGGATCAATCCCACTGCAAAGTCTTTTAGCTGTACCATGAGATGCTGGCTGCAGAGGGTTGTACCGTCTGCTGTACCCACACAGCTCCTTATTGACCAGGTCATAGAATCATAGAATAGCTCCGTTTGCCCTTAGCCCAGAGACTGCTGTACCTTACCTTCAGCACCCTGGAGGATGCCTTTCCCCCAGATGGTTTAGCAGCCTGTCCTTACATCCACGAACAGCTTTACCCAGAAATCTGCCTTATGAAATTTGCCTTTGCTGAGACCTGCAGAAAATATCATTCAGTGTCACCACCACACTGCTCAGGTCCCAGCCTTTGCCCCGGGGGACTCTGTGCTTCCCAGCACCCTCTGTCACAGGGGTGGCACCGAGACACTACAGCTTAAATGTAACAAGGACCAGGTACTAAGCATCTTTCTAACACAAAAATGCATAAAAAGCATTTAAATCTAAACAATTCACCAACCTGCTACATTACTCAAGGTCACATTTTAAAAGCTCTGGATATTTTTCCCCACCAAGTGGAAATACTGTAGGATTTCCTGAATTCAGAAGTTTAGGCTGGCAAAGGGGGTTGCAGTGCCTGCAGATGTCGGTGGGTTAAAAGGCAACATTTCTGGCTTTGAAAGGTGTTATTTTGAAAGTTCTCATGAGCAAAGCAATTGTTTGCCTTTCCACTTACAGTGTTTGGTTTCTTGTTCCATGAAGTAGAGACAGTGTAACTAAGCTGCTCCTCGCTGCTTAAAAAAATAAATTGCAAATTTCTTAGAGATGCTGTTTTATTTCCAGACTCTCCCTCTCCATAAACAAATACCTGAGACAGGGACTGTGTAACAGATGAATGTGCAAAAGGGGTGTTTGGGGGTTTTAGCTCCTGATTTCTGCTAAAAAGAGGGTTTCTGATCACTTTGCTGTATGGGGACTAGTCATACACGTGAAGTGAGATGTGCACAGGAGTGTCTGCAAACTCAGGGCTTTGGGCTGCATGTAGAAAACTACAGATTACTGGTACAATAGATGAAATCCATACACTTCATATATAAAAAGTGACCTGATCTACAGTGCTTTTCTTCTTGGATCTCCGATGAAAAATACTTAATCACTGCTGCTGGGTGTCACTAAAAGAAAATTGACTGTAATATGCTATAAAATCACCTCCTTTGTCAGGTTAACCTGAACAAATAAGTGCCTTGGAGGACGCAGGGTATTTCTGTAAGCGACAAAAATAAAAGCAGAGCTTTGTACGGAAAGTAATTCCATGGCAGCACCAGCACAGACTCTGGCAGGTCTGGTTCATGCAGACAGGCAGCATGTCCTCAGGGCAGGGGACACAGCTGACCCTGCTGGGTAGGACCCCCGAGAGACCCGGGACCAGGAGCAGCACCCTGGTCCCCTCTGTGAAGGCACAAAAGCAGGCAGAGCCCAGCAGCAATGCAGCTGCCCCCATCAGCCTCCCTCCTAGGCTGGTACTCCCACTAGCATGCGAAATGTTGCATTTTACTACTTTCTTTCTGAAATCCTCTTAATCGCTCAGTTGGTCTCCAGCAAATTCAGCTGTACAATGGCATTCATTCATTCAGGGCATTCATGCAGTGCCACCACCCATGCTGGGAGGTCACCAAAACCATCTGGGTGGCGAAAGAGGGTGCACCCCCAGGGAAACCCTGCCTATCACCTCCCTCCCTCCTCTCTCCAAGGGGCTGAATTACACCAGCATGTTCGATTCAAGGACCACAGTCCCAATGCCTAAGGACAGGCTGCTGCTTCGGGCAAGCCCAGGGACAAGCCGAAGTCTTAGGTCTCCTTCCCTGCAACTTATATAGGATTAAACCTGGAAATCACCACGAGTACCTCAGTCCTGAACAACTGTATCTACTAATTTAGGTGAGAACTTAATATTGTATCTTTATATTAAGTACTAGTTATGTAAAAAATCTATTTAGACTTAATATTGCAGTAGCACCTGGTCTTTTCATCTAATTTAAAGACTGGAGCCTTTAAAGAAGGGAAACCTCCCGCAAGAAATAATACCTATAAGCATGACAATCCTTCTCCCGCTTCACTTAAAGAGTAATAAGAAATCTCCCCCTACAGGCTTTCGGCGCCTAATGCAAGGTAAATACACCCTCTTAGGCTGCGATTTGTCCTCTTAAACACTGGGTAATCTATAAAGGCTGCTCAGGACACATATGAAGGTAAAGAAGAAGGTATGTCCAGCCCAGCACTGCCAGCTCCTTTCCTTTGTGCGACGAAGAGCAGCGCAGAGCCCCCACCCCGGTCCCCCGGGGCGAAGCAGGCGAGCTCCCCGGCAAGCGCTACAGGGGCACTTCTGCAAAGTGTTAACAATTATCTCGTGCATTTTTGTTCTTTATTATCAGAACTCCACTGGGCAAAAACATTTTGACTAGGAAACTATTTCCTTTTTCCTTTTACCTTTTTTAAGGGAAGAAATTAATGGGATGAAAATGCAAATAACTTCCTTCCTTTGCAGGGAGAAAACCCTCGCGCTCCCTTACTTACCAATTGACTGTTGTTTTAAGCTATTCACCAGGAACCAATATCATACATATAATACCAGCAAAACCAAACGACGCTAATGTAACATGCATTTCCAAACAACACAAAGAGAGTTTATATCCCCAAATTATTCTCAATTTCGTTTAGGGAAGGCCTGCTTGGGGATTAAGGTAGTTGTTTGTTTATTTGAATTCATTATAGAACTGGGAGTTTATTATATTCTGTACTCACTGTAAGGTAATCAAAATATAGATGGAAATTGGAATATTTTTATTGGTGCCATTTACATAGGTTATATGCTGTGAGAGAACTAGAGTGCCTTGATAAACTTGATGTAGAAGTTGCAGGCTCCTTTCTGTATAACTGTGCATTTAGAAATCTCATTCTCACATAATCTTAGTTATTTGATTTAACGAGAGCCTTTCTTTTTCATGACAACTTTCTGTCCATGTCTCTCTTTTGTACAATATAGTAAGATCTAGTTTATTGGAAATCCAGTGGCTACAAACCAGAACCAACCCCCGGCTTGATTTGTTTTACTGAACACAAAATTTAGCCAACAAATTTTAATTGCGAAGGAACTTCCCCATTGCTATTTCCATTTACTCCCAGTGCCCCCATCATTTTATTTATTCCAGTAGTAAAAATAAATCTTTAATTGGAAGGAAAGTGATAACTGAAGTTTAATTAAGCTAAGCCAATAAAGTGAAGGGAAATTGCCAGACTAATGTCACGCACTGAAAAGGGGCCATGCAAGGCTGCAATTTGGGCTGCTCCAGAGTCGCCTGTGGAGAGGCTCACTCAAAATGTGAGAGATGCACATCTCTTCATATCCAGTTCTCATCTGGGACAAGATGATGATATTTCAGCCACCTTCTTCCTCCCACCATCCCAAGGTTGCTTCACCCATCCTTCCCAGGGACCTTGTCTCCATAGCCAGTGCAATGTCGCACCAGGGAAGCTGCCAGCTGGATCACATGCAATGTGGGCATGAGCTCACCCTTCTTTCTCAACAATTTTCTGTGCCATCAGTGGCGTAAAACCCACCTACCTGTCCTGCCTGACAGCTGCTTGATGCATTAAAAGGCATTTTAAGTGGTCCGTAACAAACCACTTCCCCCGCCCCCCCCCCCCCCCCCCCCCCCCCCCCCACACACACACACACACACAGAAAGATGTTGGGAGTTTTGCAAAGGGGGAGGAAGGGAACGTGCTTTCAGATGGCCCCTGCACACGGGGGGAACATGAGGAGGATGCTTTTTGGCTGTCCAAACTTCCAGCTACGGTGTCTGCAGGGAAAATCCTAGGAGCAGCCCTAACACCAAGCTTCTTGCCAGCATGTCTGCCAGGGTGCAGACTTATTTCATATTTATAAATATGCTTTGGTAACAAATAATAGATGTTATTGGGTTTTTAGTATGAGCTATGAATGCTGTTTTACTGGCAGCGTGTCTTTTTTCACACTACCGTATTTATAAGTTGCAAGGCCAGAAGGACTGACTGTGATCAGATACTTTAGACTCAGCACTGAACTTCCCCTAGCAGCCTGAATTAGAAAAATATGTTTTTGAGAAAAACAACATCTCTTAAAAATAATTTAAAATTAGAGAACTCACCACGCTTCCTAGTATGCTCTTGTGTCAGCTCATCACTCTAAACATTAAAAAACATGTACCTTAATTACTCTTCTGAATTTATTTCTAACCACTGACCTTGTTATATCTTTGTCTGATAGATGAAAGTACCCATTATTAAAGTTCACTTCATCATGTGGGTGTGTATAGGCCATGGTCAAGTCATCCTTAACCTTCCCTTTGATAAGCTAAATAAACCAAACCATGAAATCCTTTCCTATAAGCTAATGCCCATTAATCATTAGCCTGTTTTTCCCTTAGAAACCCCTTCTACTGAACCACAGCTTTTGTGGTCAGCAGCCTGTGCCATTCCTAAACAGCCAGGCATACCCAGTAACGAAGTAAAATAACGAGGGCCTTATAACTGTCCCAACCAGTACCCCAGCACTCCCCATTCCAGCTGCTGCATCACAGTGGGAGCCCAGAGGCAGCTCCTCTTCCACCTTGATGGTTAAGGTGTCCTTCAGTTATTGCCACCAATGCCCTGTCCTCCTCTCTGTCTCCCATCCTTGCACACCAGTACCCTAATCAGTGATAATTTTATGCCTTCTTCCAGGTTGTGGATAAACACAATAAATTGAACCATGCCAAGAAACCTGCCAAATCATGGCAAGTCCTGATTCCAGTTGATAATGCGGGGCTTGTCAAGTGACAGGCCTCGTAACAATGCTCTGATTACCAAGCCACAGAGCAGCAACTAACCACACCGACCGACCGGCAGCTGTGCGGCTCCCCCCGTCAGCGCTTCGTTAATTGAATAGTTAGGTTTCCATGCCAGCATTTCACCTGGAACTAACGTGAGCAGCTATTGTTTCCCATTGCCCTGATTTGTTACCAAAGTGGAAAGTTTGACCACCGTCCTGTGATAGTACAGAAGATTGACTTATTCCTGCATTATAAAACAAGAATGTTTACTCAGCGATCTTATCTTTTCTGCCCTGTTGACTGTTGTTCTACAATCGCCATCTAGAAAACAACTTGTACTGTAATTCCCTTTACTCCTAATACTTTTCAAGCTGCTTTTTATCTTATCTCAAAGCAGGTATTTCTCCTCCTATTCTTTGAACTTCTTAATAAATGTTGAACAATTACAAGCTTTCAGAAATTTCCTTTTAAAAAAATATCTATTTATCTGAATTTCCTTCCCAAGACAAATCATGGTTCGGCTTGGTCTGCTTTGTCTTTTTCCCTTGACCAATTCTACGTTATTGCGCAGTTCTGGGAGGTTAACATATAGTAAAATGTCCTTAATTCAGAAATACCATTTCTATTTTCTGCCTAAATTCTTGCAACTGGACAGTTCATCAGGCAGAAGATATTAGAAAAACTGGCAGCCATAATTGTGTGGGTGGAGGTGAGGACATCTGCTCTTTATATCATGAGCATTGCCAACATGCTATAGACATATCCAGGTTTCTGTTCCAAAACCCCCTCAAGAATATACCGTGTGGAGTTCCAGCTCGCTGGAACCTCCTGCTTGGTTTGGGAAATTTTGGCAAGTTGTTTTCCTTCTGTAGCTTGTTCATAATTTTCCCGGTCTTTACTACATGGGTAAAGTGTGCCCAGATTTCATGTGCCACTCTAACATATGTTCCGTGATTACATACAGGATGTATAATCACTCTTCTTTACTGCATGAGTTCAGCTGGCACCGCTCGCTGACACAGTCCAGTGCCGTGAGAGAGTCTTGGGGCAAAGCGTGTTCAAAGTTGGTGCTACGACTGCGACAGCAGATGAACGGCAGTGTGCCTTCCTCTAAATCTTTAATGCATGCTTGTAGACTCGTCCTGCTCGCTTTGTCCTGGAAGTGCTGGGCACAGCTGAGCTGACAGCCTTGAACACTGCCCAATGTGCTGTGATTGGCACAAGTCGCCGCTTCGCTGCTCATCTTCATCCCAGTGTCATGGCTACCGCACCAGGCACCGTCCCTGTGAAGGAACAGGAGACAACAAACAGCAGGCTCAGTTTAGGGATAGCAACACCCTGCAGCCTAATTCTCACTGCATCATCCCAGCCCACCTTGGTTCATCCACCAGGCACATGGTTTTCCATGCCCTCAAACAAAATCAGTCATGAGTCACTCAAGTTTGTTTGAAGGTCCAGCACATGATGCTTCCCACTGCTGTTTCTCTCTGCAGGGCCACCATGAGCATGGCATTGTAAACTGAGTGATGGGCTAGTGACAGTAGAAACATGAACCCACACAGAAAAAAAAAAAATATTGTGGCAAAACCTAGAAAAGCCTAGCTGTTTGACTGAAGAAAAGAGAAGGTAGTGAGAGTATCCTAAATTATTTTGTGTATGAATTTACTTCGTAATATGTCCATGTTATTAAGCATTGGAACAGGCTTCCCAGTGAAGTGGTAGAGTCACCATTCCTGGGGGTATTTAAAAGATGTGGATGTGGCACTTAAGGACTTGTTTCAGCAGTGAGTGGGTCTCAACGATCTCAAACGTCTTTTCCAACCTAACCAATTCTATAATTCTAAAGAAGAAAAATCTAAGTAGTGTGTGAAATCAAACCTTTGTACCCCTAAATCAAAGGGTATAGTTACGCTAAGTGTACCTGCCAAAACACAGCAGTACTTAAAAACCTCATAATCAGATTGTTTTAAGTACTCAAATACCTATAAACGTGGAGAGACAAACTAACGGGATTTTTTGACCCTCAGAGAATCTGATTTTTGTTGTGACAACCCAGTTGTCTTGAATACCCCACGAGGCACTGATCATTGGGTCCTTGAAGAGCTTTAAAATCCTGGCCCTTCGATGCAAAAAAAGGCAGATATTAATCTCAGAGAGAGCTTTATCTTCACATTGTCCCATCACAAATTCTTGCACAATATCCCAGAGTTAACACAAATGGGTAACTGTTCAGTTATCTTTAAAGGCCTATGGGATTTGATAAGCAATTTCATGGAAATAATCTAAATATGCATAATAAAAAAAGAAGGAAGTGATGTTCTGTTAATGCATCACTTTTATTGTGACAAGTTTTTCTTCAAATGAAAAATAAAAGTGTAAAAACTTAGAATTGCAGTACTGTTAAGCACCTCCTGGGATCATTATAATAGACTGTACAATTATTACCTGAGCTGAAGTGCTTTTTTTAAAAAAAAAAACAAACAAAACCCCAGCAATAAATGTAATTTCATTGCTCTACCCGATATGCAAAATCTGCCTAGCATCTATTTCCAATAAGAAATCAATTTCACATTTATTCATAATACTGCATGGAACCTTACTGAAAATCTTGATATAATTTCTATAGTATTTTTAAGATTTGCACTAGAGTAAAGCTCAATAAAACTTTTAAATGTTTTACATCCATCATGTCACTGAAATGTTTTTTAAAATATTTTGCTCAATATTAGGAAGGTTGAGAAGGAATAATGAAGGTATTTCTCTCTCTTCAAGCTCCTGCATTTCCCCCTGCTGTGATCAGTCCTGATTTCACAGTTCTGTACCCCAGCTTTTCATAGGATATCAGAAGCTTAGATGAAGGAAGAGTAAGAAGCCCATATTTTGTCTCTACATGCTACAGTTTTGTTGACTTAAATATAGGAACTCCAGATTTACATAAGATTACAGGAGGCAAGAATTATTACACCCAGCTCTTTGGCTGATTATGCAAGCAGATGTGTGTGCCCACGCAACCTCTGTTAACCCCGGTATATTGGATGTATGGGTAGGGTCAAGACAGCACATATTTCAGTGAGGACCAAATCTATTAAGAGGAGTCAGATATGTTCAAATCTATCTCATCACCTGAGAACAGTGACATCTTCCAATAAGAAAGCCTTACTGTTAGGAATGCTAGGTTTGATGCTTAGGCCCAAAAAAAAAAAAGTTGTCACCACATTTGTAACTGCCGGGTTGTGCTCCTTTGCTAAGTGGCACCAAAACCAGGCTGAGCAGCTTTTCACATAAACGCTCATGATCCTTCTACCCAGTGTAACCACTGTATTTTAAAATGCACCATTTTTCAAAATATCGCTTGTATCAACAACGTGGACATTTGACTGCCACTTCTGTTTTATTATTCTTTATGTAGGGGTCCTACTGTCTTGTGAAAATGGATCCTCCTAAACTACGTTGAAGGAAGCAGCAAAATTTGCTTCAATGTCTTTTTAGCTATGTGCCTCACAGGAAAGATTATCTGGCAAGCAGTGATGGCAGTGCATTAATATATAAAATAATTAGGAAGAGCACTTAATGAATGTATGTGTGTGTTTATACAGCCTAAGCCTCATGGCCACATTATCCTCTCTCATCAAACCACGGTACAGCTACTTTGAAAAGTATTATCAGTGACTTCTGCGCCTACCAAAAGAGTCCTGAGTTCATAAAAAAAAAAAGCGCTCACCAGTGAGGACATGAAAAGCCGTTTAGGCATGCCCAGCTCTGCCTGCACCTTGCTTTCATGGCAGATTAGCTGGAAGGAGATGGGCTCCTGCAGCAGTGGCAAGGATTGCATAATACTCCCCCGAGAGCACGAGAGTGACTTTGAAAGTTTTATTAGGTTTTTATTAGATCGTGATACCCATTTTCAGTAGCCAGCTTGTCCAGTTGCTCACAAATTATGATAATTTGAAATACTGTACTGGACGCTATAGGCTGTCGTTAAGTTTCCCTAGAGCATACAACTCTGAATTAAATGCTGCTAACTCCTCGGTACTGGGGAGGATGAATTTTCCCCAGTATGAAGGCAATTGTCTGCATTGGATTTGTTTCACCATGAAACTGAAGAGATGAGCATGTGACATTATGTATTTTACAAGGTGCTTAACAAGAACATGATTGGGAAAAAAATTGAAATCCATGAAATCAATGCTATAACCTAATATTGTTTGTTCTTAGTGACTACTGGAGCACAACAAGATCAATGTCAGGACAGCACTACTCACTCCAAGTATCAATGACCTGGAAGAAGTCATGTAAAAGAAGGGACCTGCCAACGGCACAGCATGGGAGGCGGCTTGCAAGGAGAAAACATAAGAAAGAGTGATACAACTCCAAAGTACTTGAATTGGCCCAGAAATAGACACACGGAGGAGTTCATTGCAAAGAAAACTGAGAGCATTCCGAGGCTGGGGGGTGGGGGGGGTGGGGAAGGACACATGACACCAAACCGGTCATATCGTGATGCTCTCTTTGTCCTGCATTATAAAGTATGAAGGGAAGGCAGGCAAGAAGAGCAGAAGGCTAACCAGAGATCCTGTAAATGCACACATAGGTAGAAAAAACAAGAAACACACAGCAAATAAAAGAGCCTGGAAAGGGGCACTGGTGGAGACTGGCAGAATTAAGTCAGCCAACAGCACTAGGCAAAAATCTTTTTTTCCATCTTCAAGTGTTTGTTCACTCCCTATCTGCTAGTAGGCTTGTTTGGAGACCACCAAATTGCACCTGAACAAAACTGTTCAGCCTTACATATATGACTTCCTATTTAGTTATTTCAAACGAGTATTTCAAATGTGTCTAGGTTACCAGTCAACCCAGACTGCCATACATATTTCCATGTGTTGCTTTAGTCACTGTATTACTGTGATTGCGCACAGCAGCATGGTTTCTGAGCATGGTAAAAGGGTAAATATCTGTATTAATGCTCTTGGTTTACTCCTCTGAATTAATGGAAACAGTTACAAGAGGTAAGATTAGCAGCATGCAAGAGCTTGCAGCAGAGCAAGGGATGCCCCAGCCTCTGTTAAGACAGATTATCAATGGGGAGATACAGCTGGTCTGCACCCTCCCTAAGAAATGACCCCTGTTTCCAGAGGACTGGAGGACCAGCATCATCCAAAGCTCTAGAGAGAGGCCCCAAACCCAAAATCAGAGCAGCTGTGGGATGTACCACTCAGTAGGTCCAGCACCTGATGATCCTTGTCTCCAAAAACTGTGCGGTTCCCACCTGTTTTTTTCACCCTGCTACAGAAACAGCTGGCACAGACATCAGGGTCATGTGTTCCTCTTCTGTATGTGGTGGTTATGTCCCGCATTTTGCAGTTAGGATTATCACCATGCCTGAGTGGAAATTCTTGTAAGGTTTGGTTGCGTTTTTCTTTCCTTTCTCATGCCTGAATTGCTCTCTATGCTTATGGATTCTCAAAGTTTTGAACTAAACTCTTGTCAGGCTTATTTGACTAGAAACTGAAACTGCAGTGAGTGGCTCTAGGTAAATCTGGAAGATTTAGTATTAATGTATTGATCAGCTTATCAGAGTTGATCCAAGCTATGCCCATATTTTCCACTGGAGGACCTAAAAAAATAACGCAGCATATTTCCTCACTGCAGCTTAACTGTATTTCAGGTTACATAGTCATGTACTACAACAAAAAAAAGGCCCTTTTCTAGTGCTATTTTCAGCATTGCAAAAAAATTCCAGAGCTGGCAGTTTTTACAGTTTCAGTCCAAGACCAAGCTTCAATAAGCTCACACAGCTCTAATGATTGTTAGTGAAAATGTAATGGGCCATTTGAAATACAAATGAACGTTGGTAGGTAAAGGGATTTTTTTTTTTTTTTAGTGGAATCAATTTACACTGGCTATTTAAAAAATATTAAAATAAATGTAATGCCATTAAATGTAAGCTCAAAACCCATTGAGAGCATTAGTGGCCAAATCTGCCAAAAAAGTAGTCATGCCAAGAGCATGGGGCCAGATTCTGCTCTCAATTACATTGGTGTTAAGCCAGGATAACTCCCCTAATTTCACAAGACTTGCTCTGAAATAACAGAGTGTTAAGTGGGAGCAGAGAGGAACTCCACTCCCCTTTAGGTACTTTTGCAGTGCCCCAGTTTACCCTCGGTGACCCGGCTCATTTCTCACCAGCCTCGGGTACCCTGCATCCCCTCTTGCCAGGACAAGGAGATCGGTCTGGCCTCCAGAACAGCAGTGAGGGTCCAGTGTAGCGTTTGAGGAGGGGTCAGAAGGCAGCGGGTAGTGTTGTTCAGCAGGTGCCGTGTTTTGGAAAAAAAATTAATGGACCAAAACAGTAAGAAGAGCTAATAGGAGCCTGTCATGGCAGAATAATTAACAGCTAAGTAGAGTTCAAAGTTTTGAGGGCAATGAGCTAAGCAACAGGGGAAAAAGAAAGCGCTTTTAAAATAGTGTTTAATTTCGTATTACTTACAAAGAAAAGGAAGGAAAACCAGCTAAATCATGTGGTTAATATTTATTTTAAAAAAATTTATGGTAATATACTGAATTCCCTTTAGTAGTCAAGAGCTTTTGTGGGTAACCCCTCCCCTCCTCCTACATGACAATTTCAAAAAAAACTATTAAATATTATATTAATATACTTCTTTGGGGAAAAGGAAAAAATAATTCAGTTGGCACAAAGTTCTGCTAGAAAGGTTGGCTTCTGCATCCCATGTGATAAAACCAGGCAAACAACCAAACAAGGAAGAAGGGAGCAGCAAAGAGAAAAAAGGTGTTTCCCTCGTCTACTCTGACTTTCATCTTTGTTGCTGGAGAAACCTGGAAAAAGTACAAAGGCTTTTACTTGGACTTGGAAAATTCATCTTAGTAAGGTCTATTATTTGCTATTGCAAATAATCTTCTAATTGAAGGTTTCTGTGTGGACTACAAAAGAGAGCAATGTTGCTTGCTTTACGGGTGGCAATAGTATATCTTTTTTTCTTTCAATTCTTTCTCTTTATCTCCACTTTGTACCTTTTATTTTCAGAAATCCAAGCTAAACTCTCCTGACCATGGTGCCATTCAGCACTCAACACCATTTCAGCCATGCCCTTTTCTACCAGCAGCCAAACTGTGTCCAACCAGAGTTCAACATTTTGGATGATAACTCAGGATATGCCAATAAGACCAGCCAGGTTACTGGGATATAACAGAATAACAGAGAAAATAAGACCAATATATTTTCAAATCACCAGCTCTGCAAACAGCTGCACAGAGGAAAAATACTACAGTTTGTATTGGAAAGCACTACAAATATTTTTATTAAGATTTATTTTGAGGGAGAAAAATTATATAGATACAGACATCCTCTCATTCACGATGTAAATAATGCAGAGTACTATTTGTCAGAGTCCTTCATTTCATGATGTTTGCAACTGGCAACTGAGGAATAATTTCCTTTTAATTATTGTTTAGTTGATATTTCTCTTTACTTACTTAAGTTATATGATTAAGGCACAAAAATATGCAATGCGAGATCTTGCCGTACAGTAGATTTTCTTTAACAATAACACCATTTTTATTGTATTCAGTCCACAGAATGTAATTTTTCAGCAATGAAAATCAGCTACAGATTCTTAGTGTGTATTTTTCATTTCCTTAAAAAAACATTGGAAGGAGTTTTTCTTCTGTACGTTAGTATAAGTGCAGCATCCTATGTAAAAGATTTAGGATTTAATAGGTTTGACATTGGAGGGAGGTAAAATGTGTAAAGTTGCCTGTCTCAACGAGACAAAAGCCAACGGATCTGAAAATACAGCCCTCGGGCTCCTCCTCTGGCCTTTGCTTTGCTGCCAGGCTGG
Source organism: Falco naumanni (assembly GCF_017639655.2). Lineage (NCBI taxonomy): Eukaryota > Metazoa > Chordata > Aves > Falconiformes > Falconidae > Falco > Falco naumanni. The sequence goes on along the minus strand of NC_054062.1, from coordinate 51,220,085 downwards.
ACAAGGGAATGCAGCTTTCCTTGTCTCTCCCGGGCTCTGAATTTAGGAAAACCAAAAAGAAACAATGCACCAAGAACTTCTTAGCTACACGTTATGGTGTATATTTTTTTTTTTCTGCCTGTGTATGACTTACAGGCAATCTAAAAGTGCTCCGAGTTGCCTGCTTTTTCGACAGACTTCGCAGAAAGAGCTTTAATATAAACAGAGCTATCTGTTTTAGAGCAGAGCAAAGTCGATGTTTTGAAACTGCAGAGTAATTCTAATTTTACTCACTAGTCTTTCACCACTAGACTGGAGTTCTGGTCGGGTAACCGGAAAATAAACTTGTTTCAATGGCTTTTATAACCAGATAAGATCCAAAACGAGGTACTCGTGCCAAATATCACAGAAAGACTTGAACAATAATGCATTACAGAGACATTTAGATTAGGTTATTAAATGTGGGGAGGAGGTTATGTGTGTATAACATGTCTGTGAGCACTTGGGAATTTTTTGAACCATTTTCTGCTGTATTTTCTGAATCAGTGTTTTGACTGACTTCAGTGGGAGTTTTGCTTGCATAAAAGCTTCCGAATTCAGCTCCAGGTTTAAACATTTGGGTTGTGATGTGCCTGGAAATCCAGAGGAATTAAGATATTTGCCCTGCTCTTGCTGCACCGGAGCTGACTACCTAGCACCCTCATGCTCCTTGGAAAATCCCAGCTATAGTTTTTCTGAAATTAATTTGCCCACACTGTTAAGTCAATTACCCTAAGGAACAGAGACTCGATTAAAAATCTATTTAGTTCAATAGCAAACAGTATACTTGGGATCAATTTTTTTTTTCTCTTCAACTGTGAAGAATCTTATTGTATCCCTGTATAAATAATAAAGGTAGTGCACTACCCTCTCCTGCTCAAGCATGACTGAGCAGATACAGATTGCGCATAGCTCATGTCACGAGCATCCAAAGAGAGATGGTATGAAGAGTATCTCAAACACGACCTCCAAGACAGGGCGTGTTCCTGCTCCACCAGGTAACCCAGTGTACAGCTCGTATGTGCCAGGCCACAGGTACTGCTCGCTCCCTGCATTTCCAGAGGATGGTTGTACCTGTCTCACCTAGAGAAATGTTTCTATTGTCAAGCCTACAGCAAACTGTGTCCAGACAGATTGGTGTTCTGCTCAAAGGAGTCCACATGAATCATGTATTAGTTCATTTAAAAGCACTTTGTAGACAAACATGCTCACTCTATCAGCAGGCACGGGGATGCAAATACTTCACTCAGTGTATATGAGCCCTGACAGGACATCTGTAATGCATGGGACTGAGAAACTGCTCATTCCAGAAAGATTAGATAATAACAAGCAAAAAGGCTCACTGTATTTTGTTCTTTTTCTGCAAAATGAAAATTTAACTTTGCCATCATGTTGAAAATGGAGTAAACAGTATCAACTGAAAACTAGCAGCAGGAAGAGGTAAATGATTTACAAGTTATTCTTCAATCACTTAGCAGAAACACAGGCTTTTTTGGTTTAGGGGCTAGAGTACTCTTGCAGAAGGCAACTGTTCTTCAGGAACCTTAATGTTAATATACCTGCTGTGCGGGGCTGTGCTTTGGAGATGAGGAAGAATTAGAAACATTTAGATTCAATAAATGCTAAAGACATTTTTTGTACACTATCTGCTTGGCAGATGCTGATTGCTTCCTGTAAATTAAAGCAGGCTAATGAGCGTATGCAATAGCAAAATATTTGGTGGACCCTCATTAGCAGATACAGTGTGGGGAATTAATTTCACCGAGAGAAGTGTAGAATAATTTATATATAGAAATTGTGGTTTGTAAAAGGATCCTGGAAGAGATCCAGACATGTATGGACTTTGTGTTTCCAATAAGTAATTGCAAATGAATTTAATTTGTGAGAGAAAAGACTACAATACTGTAAATACTGTAAGCATGAGTGCCAAAGTTACACCACACACCATGTGAAGAAAATTTCTTTCAGTCTCTGCCTTGATGCTGGTGACTTACAGGAATATCTTCATAATAATAAGGTATGATCCCTCCAGTTGTATAGTACACTAATTTTCTTCTAGTTCTGGGCTTTTCTAACTGCTAAGGTGGTATGTTTACTAACTTTATCCCCTCTTTCTTTTAATTTTGTGGTCAAATATGAGTGAATCCTGTTGTCACATTAAATGGCACAAGCCTCTTGACCCTCCACAGTTAAGGGATGCTCATATTTTTGATCCTCAGAAAATGTAGGAATTCATTTGTTCTCCTGAAGTCCTAATTTTTCCTTAGCAGTAAACCAAGTACTGGAAATAGCAACTTAGGCAATCAGAGTATTGTTATGGTTCCCAGAAAGGTAATATTTTTGAATAGCTCTGCATATTTAACAAGGAAGATGTGTTTTGAGCAATTTTTAATAAAGTAATATTTTACTTTTCCCATTTCACCCTTGCAGGAAACTGCAAAGATCAGTTCTGGATTGAGATTGCATCCCCAGTCTTGGATCCTTTAACATCCCAGAAGGCACACATGAAAAAGAAAAATCCCCTTACTTACACTGTGAATAGGTGCTAACAGCTTTAAAGAATTACCTACCAAATATTAGGTGCAATTTAAAACTACATTTAAAGCAGCAAGGGTAGTTTAAAAGTCTACGTGGCCAACTAAAAGTCAGAGAGAGAAAATTACTCGAACACATGTTGGATGAATTTCTGTCTGTGTGGGAGATATCGCACTGGTGGGACAATATAGCCTCTGTTTAAAAAAAATTGGGCAGGTTCTATACCTGATGTGCTGTATGCCATACAATTCAAAATCTGGTCAAATGCTTTTAGATAATTTCCATTTACTATAAAAAGAAACACAACTATGCTATCTAAGCATTGTGGAAGATTATTTATATTGAAAGACATCCTTAGGCTAAACTATTAAATGAGGATAATGGATATGAGCCACCTCAGGCACACGGAGGACTCGTTAATGAATTACTTGGTGAAACAAAGTCAGATGCTCCGCTCAGGTAGAGGCTGGGTTTGAGTAATGTGCTTTTAGAGGAGCAGCAATACCAAGGAGGGGTCACGTCATGCGAAGACCTGGAAGATGCACGATAAAGTGTTCCATACATTACCCTACACCTGCTTCCAGGGCTAGCCAAGGGCCGCTCAGATCATACAATACAATATTTACTCAGTATATTGTATGTTATATCAGTTTAAACACACGCTGTAGCGTATTAGATATTTATTAGCTTACATTTTAAGCCCCAGTCTATTTTACAACCCCGATGCCCCCTGTTTTATGTAAAAAGGATATTTTAATAGATATAATTTAAATTAGTTCATAACTGGATAACTAGTTACAGACTGCTACTCTAATGAAACCTGCACTAATGACTGCCTTCACTAGGCAGTTCCTAATTTTAAAAAGCCATTTTAAAATATTCATGATATATCTGGTGCGATGTTGTTTGAACTGTTTTTAATAGACAACTTGACTGGGCTTTTCGCCGCAGTTTGCAGAAGTCACTGTCAATAGTGATTATTCCAGCCCCATCTTTGGTGGGTACAGGGTGGGAGCAAGGGCTGCAACTTTGGTCCTTGCAGTAGGGGCAGAGACCCCACATGTGTCCTGTGTGTCCTGGCACACATCTGAGAAAAATCCCCAAAGAATTGACATCCCAAACCATAATCAGGAATAATGGTTTATTATGGATTTAATCAAGTTGGAAGGTTATGGAAGACCGTAACCCAATGCCTCTGTTGTCTGAAGAGCAAGTATGATATCTCGTGTTAGCCTGTGCTGACAACTAAATGAGTTGTCATTCAGTCATCTGACAACTAAATGAGCTAAAGTCACTCTGTGACTTCCACCTCTCCACGGAGGTGGGGTAGATAAGAAGCATCTGAAAACTTGTGGTTTTTCCTAACAGGACATATCACCCAATTGCCTAAAAATATCCCAGGAATTTACCATCATCTGGATCCACCCAGAACCTGCACTTCTCCGGACCAAGCCCAGAGACCCATCACAGCAGGCTGGGCAGCATTTCCCCCTCCAGCTGGATTAGCAGGACTTCCTAATGTGGTTTCACCCTCAACTCCTCTTCACCGGGAAGTTTTGCTTCCTAATTAATGCAGAAACTGTCCTCCCAGCCCCAGGTGGCTGCACGGGGAGGACGTGTTGGGAAGCACAGGAGGCACCACGGCTGCACATAACCCAGCCAAAACCCCACCAAGCATCCTCGCTCGCCCACCACCGCCCCTGAAGAGCATCTCTGTCCTTTTAGTGCCGTGCTGCTTTCCCAGGGGACTCCTAATGCAGTTCACTCCTTCTGCCTGGCTGGTTGCTGGGGGAAGGACGTGCTCAGGGCCTCTGTGCACCCCGCAGCAATGAGCAAAAAGGGAAAGTCAATATACAAACTGTGGTGATTAATATTACATACTGGATGTGCATCTAAAGACAGTATTAATGTTAATGACAAAACAACAACCAACCAACAAATGCCAGGGACACAAGGCAACTGAACGCTTGTAGATGTGGCGGCGTTAGTAACAAATGCTAAGAGTTGCTTTAAGCCGGTCATTGCTCTGTGCTTTCACTTTGGTGTTACCTTAAGAAATTTACCTTGATAAAATACGTAAGGCAAATGTTAGATTTAACTTTTGCTGAGATGCAGCAACTTTAGCCACAAACCAGAGGATAAACGTGAAATTATTCTCCAAATGCAAATTACCTGGCAATGTAATTAGCACTCACAAAACCAAAATAATTTTTAACCAAAATCTGACTGTTTGCTTTTATAAGGGTTTTCCTGATCAGCACTGAAATGGGGGGACATCCATACCCTGGTGTTACTGGAACAGAGCTGCAATTCTGCATCACCTCCTATCAAAAAAGGATCACAAACAAAAAGTTGTGAATCACCATCTATGAGAAAATAAACAAACCTAAACTGTCCCTCAGTGGCAATTTCCAAGGAGAAGAGAGCATCAAATGGATTTTAAACAGGCAAAAACCCAACACATGAACAGAGTTTGGGCCAAATGTCCTGCCAGGGGCCCACTGCCAAGCCCTGGTCCCTCGATCAACACCCCATCCATGATAAAAAGCTGGTCTTTAAATCAAAGGCATCTCACACAAAAAAACAAACAAACAAACAAAAAAAAAAACCCAAACAACCCAACCCAAAACAAAACAAACAACAACAACAACAAAAAAAAACCCACAAAAAACACCCCCCCCAAAAAAAAAACTAAAAAAAAACCACCACCAAAAAAACCCCACAACCCAAAGACATAAATCTGCGTTGGCTACTAGCCCAGTGTGATCTTCCAGTATATTTTTGCTGATGCTACTTCTGGGATGGGACAAAGGAAATGTATGACACTGAGATATCTGTGGCAGGAAGACCACCAGATTGCCCGTAAAGAAGGAACAGGCAGCAGGTACAGATGACATTGCGGTCATAGGGCTGCAAGTTCATCTCCAGCTTTTTTCCTGCCTCCTTGGAACTGCAGCAGCTCAGCTAACCCAGCTCTACATGTGCTAAAAAGGGCTTCATCAGAGAGACACCGTGCTTTGTGCCCGTAGGGTGCAGCAAAGGAGCAGGGCACACTTTGGTAATGTTTTTACAAAACCAGAAAGCATCCCAACTACAGTAAGGGACCTGAAATTCTTTTGTCACTGCAATATAGACATCATTTTTTGTGGAAATGCACCTAAAACCAGGGCAGTGATGTAACAGGCATTTCTCTGAGAGATGTCCAAATCAGATGTACACCATACCCAAAACCCAAAACTTCATCCCCCCAAAATATGGACCAGTGTTGTATCTTTGTTTAAACAACCGTTACGCAAATACTTCTAAACTACACCACTTACAGGTCTTGGCTTTAGCAATTGCTTATTTGACCCTATTCTGGTATTACCAAGGACCTCAACATACCCATCATTAAGACATTATCAACAGATGAAATAACAAGTTACAGATGTCTACTCCACATAAGTAGTATCAATCAAGGAGGACACAGCCAACTAACTCAAAAGAATTACCCAGCTTTCTTTTTTTTCTTTGAGAAAGAGAGCAATAAAATTTGTTAATCCATTTTTTGGGAGTTGTTTGGTTTTTTTGTACAAGAAAATGAAAATCTGTTCACTGCTGTAACTTTTACAGTATGTCAAATATTTTCTTTTTTCCCTTTTCCATAATTATTTTTACAGAGAGCTGTTCTTTCAATCAGGTCACTGAACTCTGAAAAGCAAACCTTCAAGGTTGCTTTTGAAAAATTGGACTTACTTTCCTTTCAATCGAAAGATTCACAACTTTCGTGTGTGAGCCAAGACTCAAAAAATAACATAAATCCTTCCAATGCTGTCTCTCTCTTTGCCTGTGTAACAGATATTTCTGCTAACATTTACTTTTGTAATTTTTCACATTATTTTAGCTCTCAGAGGTTAATATTTACCATTCATTTTGATATTCACAAACTACAGAGGTAGGCTTGCAAATATCTGCCCTGGGAAAATGAGCAGCTCTGCCAGAAAACATGTTCAAGTTTCTTTGTGGAACTGTGGAAGACAACATGCGACTGACAACATTTCACTGTATTCATCTGTTTGTGTTTTAAACATCTGCACAACCAATTCATGCAGTATAAGCATTGGTATTTAAAAAAAGACAACCAGATAATTACAGCAAATGTATTTTAGTCTCTTTGAATAGCAAACATATATTGGGGAAAAAAAGGTCAGAAAAAAACCATAGTGAATTGATATACATAAGGCAAGCCACCGAAATCATACCCTTAAACTGAGACCACACACTCATTTTCTGGTAGGCATCTACAAATACAGAAGACACTGCATGGTAGCAAAATTCAACAACCAACAGAGCTGCCAGCAAAAGCTGACCCACTACTTGCAGTAATATCAAATCATAAATTAATTAATTTGCTTGCTGACCAAGTAGTTTGCCATATTAAAGTGCAAGTTTGCAAGACATGTATTCTATTATCCCAGATTGCACTCTTGACACTTTACATTATGAACATTTAGCATTCATCCTTTGATATTTTGAACACTGAGTACAATGAAGCTGTCAGCACGAAGGAATTTTTTATTCAATTTTCAGATGTAACAAGCAAGGATTTTACAGAACCATTAAGAATACTGAAACAATATAGATTTGATTATTGAACTATGGAAGACAAAAGAATATCTTGATGTATACAATTTTTAGAGATGTGAAAAAGTTTGTGGAGAAGAGAGAAGAGAAGAGAAGAGAAGAGAAGAGAAGAGAAGAGAAGAGAAGAGAAGAGAAGAGAAGAGAAGAGAAGAGAAGAGAAGAGAAGAGAAGAGAAGAGAAGAGAAGAGAAGAGAAGAGAAGAGAAGAGAAGAGAAGAGAAGAGAAGAGAAGAGAAGAGAAGAGAAGAGAAGAGAAGAGAAGAGAAGAGAAGAGAAGAGAAGAGAAGAGAAGAGAAGAGAAGAGAAGAGAAGAGAAGAGAAGAGAAGAGAAGAGAAGCAGTTATTGTTTTGTTTCTAACATACAGAAGACAGTATTTGCTCCAAAGGCAATTCGCAGTGACTAGGAGAGTGATCATTTATGCCAAGGCTGCACCAGGCTTGTTCTGTTCTTGTCACCATGATCTAATGCTGGTAGTACGTTGTGAGCAAGCAGAGATCATTGATTAACACTGCCAGACAGCTGCGTTGGAATCGTCACGTCAATATTGTGTGCTGTCGGTTAAAAAAACAAAAAAACAAAAAACCCCAAACAAAACTAATTAAAAAAAAAAAAAAAAAAGGAAAGATAAATCTGCGGGTTTTGATCAGTACAGCTACATGATCTAGATTCAGTCATCAGCAGCAGGGAAGGCAAACATCTCACAGGGAGAGCAAACTTATTTTGTCACATCTTAGCATGCAGTTAAAATTCTAGCACAAGTACCAATTCCCCAAAAACTAGTACAGAATTGGCAGCCCACCCTGCCTTCTGATATAATAGAAGAAAATATTTGTATATGTGTGTGTGTATAGATATATATATATATTCAGACTGCATGAAACTAAATTTAATAAACATTCCAGGAAGGGAGGGACTTGGCAGAATAGCCAGACAATGAAATAAAGTTTTTTACTACATGGCTGTATTTTAAGATCTTGCAGAAAATGAACTCCTCAGTGATCACATCCCAAATAATTTGGAAATGCTTTTCAGTATGCTATGTTGTATCACTTACCATGGGACAGTGATTTTTTTAAAGCCTCAATATAAGACACAAATATTTGATTAAAACAAATTCCACCTTAAGTCTGGCTGCTCTGTTTTGTTAGGGAGTCAGACACAGAAGCGAACTGAGTGACTACGGTCTGCTGATGTCCCAACAGCATCAACTGTGCAAAAGTTCAGCTATACAGGGATTCATTCAGAGTACTCACCACCACTGAAAATAGCAATAAATAGTGTTTTGCAATGCTCTTTGCATTTCTTTATCTGTCCTTATTGTGTCTGAGATGCACAGATGAGAACACCAGTTTATCTCATCTCCTTCATCAGAAGTGCAATTGGAGCATATACAAGCAATAGTTTTTTAAAGTGCCACTAGATTCATAGCTGTATCCAGGTAACAAAATAAAATAGCAAATGAGAGAAAGAATACTGGAGGTCGTGGAAATACGGACCTATAAAGATACACCTCGGATTCCTATGCATACTCAAGTAACAAGGTAGGACTGCAGGGAACAAGCTGATGGCTTGTTTCATGCAGCACTGCAGACAACGATGCTGTTTCACTCAAATTCATTTGCTTATGGGGAACCAGGGAAATTTTGACTAGAGCTGGCCAAAGCTTAATCTTTTCAGTCTATAAAAAATTTAAACAGTTTGCTCCTATTTCATAAATGTTGACATTTCCCACGAAGGGAGAAAATATCATATCAGAATGTTTCCTTAAAAAGAAATGGGAAAGGACCCTCCAGCTTGGAAAGCCAAGTTGTGATGTTTGCTACGCACGGACTTCTCTGCCAGGAACCAGGCAGCACCAGGAGCTCGCTGACCAGGGGCGGTGGTTGCTCCCAGGAGCTGGGGCTTCACATCTGAGGACCATCACTGCCTGGCTCAGCTCGACCCCTCCTGCACAAACTGTCCCGTGTTGATGTAGGGAGACACGTGTGGTGTGAGACGGATGTAGCAAGGCCTTCCAAAAACCGGCAATAGCTTGGTATGGTCCCCTGGCAGTCTGTGAGGTAAGCAAGCTGCTAACCTGGTAGAGACTGTTCCTCTTTCCAGGTATCACCAAGTGCTTCTGCAAAGTCTTTCAACTACAGGGAGCCTGTATGGAGGGGGTGGGGTGGGAGGGAAGGCAAAAAAATCCCTTTCCTTGTACTGTCATTAGAGACCACTAAAACCTACCTACACAGTGTCAAGAACCAGAGCTGTGGGGAGGTCCCATGCATTCCTTTAGGCAGGGGTCAACCTCATTTAGGGTCGGGATTAGCAGTGGGCTGAGTCATGCTCCAGTCATTTCCTTAAAGAGAAAAGGAATAAATAATGGACCTGACCTTTAGTTGTGATAATCCTACACCACGGTTTTGGTTGCGTGTGAGGCCCTGATACTACAACAGGGCCAATGTCAAAGGGAAATCCCACAGTACTCCGCCTGGTTGCAGAAGTGACTACCGTGAAGTCAACCACAACACACCTGATACAATGCAGCTGAACAGGAGACCCAGCACAGTCGTTTTTCTTCTGCCATTTAGCATACCCCATAACCCTGAGGACGTTGTCTTAACCAAAGGCTTGAACTCTGAATGTATTGTAATTCTCGCAGCCTCGAATCCCAGGAGAGTGCAGTCCTTGCCAAAAAGATCCTGAAGGGAGGAAGAAAAGAAAAAGAAAAAAAAAAAACAACCAAAAAAACCCACAAAAAACAAAAACCAAGAAACTTGATAATTATGAAAAAAAAAAAAAAAAAAAAAAAGGCACATCCATAGTTTTGCTAAGTTTGGGATTGACTAGAAGAATCAAAGTGGTAGCCTGAAGAGAAAATCTGTATTTGGAGGTGTGAGGTTAACTGACAAAAATCAAGCTCAAGATTGAAGACTTAAATAAGAGCTAAAACCTACAAGAAAACTTACAAGAAAAAAGGATCAGATTACTTTTTATGACCAAGAGGCAAAACCAAGAAAAATATTTCAGACAGAAGAGCTGTTATTTTTGTAGCTTTGAAACAATACGTAACTAGCACAAAAGATAATACCAGGCAAGACAGGTAATCCAATCATTTTAGAGTTTATGACTGCAATCTTCTCCACATGAGAGACTTGATTGTGCTTCGTTTCTTTCCATAAGTGAATAAATTCCGGGAATCACAAGCACGATTATTCAGATTTGTGTTTTCTTCTAGGCTTCAGAAGTCAGAACCAAAGGACTAGTGGCCTTGAGTGCTGCAGGAAAACTTCATACATGAGCCTGAGTTTTATCTGTGCATGAAGCAAAATTAATATAAATGGTACTGCTACCCCAGTATTTTTTTGTTTAATAATCTCAATTTAGAATATTTCTTATTCTCATATAATATATGGGAAAAGTTGTAGTTTAAACACAAGGAAACTGACAATACTGAGAAAATGACGTGCTATGGCTAAGGCATTGCTGCTGTCAATGACACCATCTTTACAGTGGGATCTACAGCAATGTCCATATCTTGAGCAACAGCAAGGACAACATTTTGACTAACAGGACATAACATGGACACAGGTGCAGCACTTAGGATGTGTTTAGTGACGAAGTCTAAATCTTAGACTTCAAAGTTCTTGTTTGCCTGCCTAATCTCGAACGAATCCTGGAGTCTCCAACTCTTATAACACTAGTTTGGGTCATTTGAAATACAGCTTGACACCCCCACTAAGTCCCTACATCATGTCAAGATATCCTAAACCAGAAGCTCCCATCCATGTATCTATACCTGGGAGACACTTATGGCACAGTCAGCTGGAAAACACAAAATGGCAGGTTTATCCTTTCCAAACACAGCCAGAGAGGAACCCCTCCTGGTACACAAAGGCTCAGTGTCAAAAGGGTTCACACTAACCAGAAAAGAAGTACAGCTCATTGCTCTCTAACTTCCTGAGATATTTTTTTTTTAAGCTCTTTGGGTTAAAAGTACATGCCTTGTGCTGGCAACATTATACTTACCAGAAAACAATGACATCCTTACCACTAGATATACTAGTCTACAAGCAATTAGGACACTTCCTTGAGACAAAGGAGACCCTGAGCAAGTTCAAGGACTTTCTTATTTATTTTGCATTAAGTAATCACTGAAGAAAATACAGAGAAGTTACAAAAGCAGAGACCAAAACTTTCTGCTGTGCTCATTATATTGTCATAGCGAAGAACACACAACAGCCTGCTTAGTCTTCCCTTCCTCTGCCCTGCTTATTTCAGAGGAGATTGCATGTAACTAGTTACCTTAAACAAAGGACCGAGGCTGCAAGTCATGAGTAAGGCTTGGGGAAGTGTGGGATTAGGTGCCTCTAGCATCAGCATTTCCCATTGATTAGTTTGGGCACTCAGGACCTTTGCTGTCACGGGTAACTAGGGCTTTCCGAGATGCTAAACACTCCCCAGGCACTGCACAGGCAGCCCAGGCATCTAAATTAGTGCTCTGTGCTCTTCTCCTGGGATGGTGGGTGAGGCAGCTGCTGTGCCACTAGGCATAGGAAAGTCCCTTTGTGCATCCATGCCATTGATTGAGTTTGGGTTGGGAGCACGCTTTTGAAGGCCATCTCCCAGGTGTCCCCACTTCCCTGATGTGGTTAGCATCACACAGATGCCATGAAACACACAAACTGGATCTCTTTTGGGTGAAACTAAACCAGAAGATGTGTTCCAGCCAATAATGGGTCTGCAGTCAGCAGGACCAGACTCACCATCATCCAAAGGGAGCAACCTGGAAACACATTTATTGTAGACATCTGGTACTCAGTATCAACAATTTCACTTCACAGATCTGTTCCAATGAGTTATTGCCAGTGTAGCTGCAGCCTTTGTGAAGCAGCTTTATTAACCTAAAATATTTCATAATGCCATTCCCTCACTCTTCAGAAAAAGATATTCTTTTCCATGTTCAGGTGCGGGAGCAGACAGCAGAAGTCGAGGGCTATTACCGCATTGCATCACTCCCTGTGCCCAAAGATTTCAAAGCGCCTATAAACCTCAGCCTGGGAGATATGTAGGCATGGCCTGTGCTCTGAGCAAGGGTAACAGAAGATCAGCAAAACAGTTGGTCCAAAGTCACACAGCATGACAGAAACAAAATCAGAGCAGAAACCAAATTTCATCATTGGTCTTGTGCTTTAACCTAACAACTATTATTAATTAAAAAAAAAAAGATGTTTGATTAACCTCGCATAAAATTCTGTGAATGATATGAGCTCTCCTCCATATGTGGCGCTGGAAATATCCCACCATTTCTAGAATAATTCAGCAGTGGGGATATGAACAGAGCAGGAAGGCCAAAAGGCAGTAAAAACGCAAAAGGAAATTGGCTGCTGCTTTACCAATTTCCTGTTGGGGCTCTTCAGGCTGTATTGCTCAGGACAACCATTACAGAGAGGTTTGCAGCTCTGGAAAGCTTTTATTGACCTCTCTGTAAATACAAAATGGCCCATGAATTAAATGGGAGGGTCACTATAAGGAAGTTCAACAGACTTGGCAGATTCTTGGGAATAAGCAAGAGCAGGGATCAAGAGGACTGATTGAAAACGTGCAGTTATTGTGCAAAAGATTCTTTTTTTCTTGGGAGCAAGCTCCCCGGGGTTTTCTAGGCCAGGATTTACAAAGCTAATGAAGGGTGTTGGTTTTTTCCCTTCTGTCACAAAAATTTCAGCTAAAGACGAGCCAGGGTTACCAGCAACTGCCTAGCTGCTGAAACAATGTTTGCCAAAGCTTGCCATCACCCAAGCAAGACGCTTTCCTCCCCTAGTGTGCACATACTCTCTCAGTCCTGTCACAGCCCCGCTCTTTAGACAGGACTTGGACTTTCGTACCACTGAGCTTTGTTCACTCAGCCACACACTTTCCCCCATGCTGCAAGATGCTTCTCTAATTACACTGAAAAGTGAGCAAAAGTAGCTTCACAAAAAACACTTGCTCCGAGATTCTCTCTCCCTCCTTTTTCTCTTTTCTCCTTTTCTGTTAACATTAAGCAGTCAATATTTTATTTCCCTTTTTTTTTTGTATAAAGAGTTGAAGAAACCTACAACTATTACCTTTACATGAATTCCCTTGTTATTATATGAAACTGTTTAACCCAAATGGGCATTGTACATCCTTGATTTGAAATTAACTTCTTCAACTAGTTAAAAAAGTAGAGGGCATAAAGATTCTTCTACACATAATTACTAACACTTTTATTTGCCCCTCACTTTCCTTTGTTTTTATCAATGATCACTGAAACTCCACAGACTTATTTGCAGAGGACCTGTGGATTCATGGTTTGGATCATAATCTCCTTGATAAAATCCTAAATCAAATGAACAGAGCTCCTGCTACTTGAAGTTCCCAGCAAATTAGTATTGTAGACATAAAGGAAAAGCCTGACCATGATTGAAAAGATATCTATGCTTTGGTCTTGAGATCCGGATGCTTTCAAGAAAAACCAAAAGCACTTAATTCAAGAAGTTAGAACTAACTTTGAAATTTCTGATACATTCATTTCATCTCAAAACTCCCTACATTCCACAGCAGCAGAAATGTCTAAGCTCTGCTGCTGGTGCTGTTGTTTTTAATCGGGAAACACACTACAGGACGTGCTGACAAAATTGGCTTTTCTGTATCGTCCTCAGAAGAAAACCACAATTATTACAGTGTGCAAATGCCCATTTACCACATTTCATTCGTACTGCTGTAAAAGCCTTGGACACGGACACAGTGTGGCTGAAATTTGTAAAACACAGATGTGTGGGAACCGCTGTCTGAGCCCAGGTGGGAACAAATTCAGAGCATAAAGAGACAGAGGAGGAAGATTATTAGCTCTTCTTTAACTGACAATTTCCAAACATTAATGACCTTGAAGACTGACCAGTGGAGTCAGCAAACAAGTGTGTGTTTAAGAGAGAACTTCTTCAAAGGTAGGCACCTCGTCTGCAAATCTCCAGAGTCTTCTCAGATATGAAATAGAAAGCTTAGTCAATTTGTAAAAGTGAAAAAGTGGACAGTCTTCACAGAACCAGAAACTGATAAAATGTTAAAATATATATTTATTTTAATTTACTATAACAACCTGGAAGTTTGAGAAGTTCCTGCTACCTTTTTGGCCTTGAAGATGTGTATACAAAATCATTAAAGCATATAACCAACAATAGGATGAGGTGGGTGTACTCCTTTAGTACACATTAAGTTTTGTGCGATCCCAAGGAAGGTCTGGGGGAGGCTTGATGTGTGTGTGTGTGTATGTGTGGAATTATCATGATGGAAACACAGAGATACCTAAAACCTCAGAAAAAAACAAGGAAATATGAAGGCTGAATGCAAAAACATTGTTTTTTCAATGCCTTCAGGCCTGACTTTATTAGTTTTGTTTTACCAGTCATGACTAATTCGGCTACTCGATAGTTATGCAGTATACTTACTAAGCCCCTAGGTTGACATTATGATTGCTTAAATATCTACAGATATGCTGATCTCTAGTGGCACACAAGAAGGGTTGGGGCAGGGTGGGGAGGAGGGGGTGTGTGGCAAGGGAGGCGCAGGACACATGACATGACACAGGTCGACAAGGGATAGGGACAAGACCAAAACAAAAAAAAAAAACTAAATCAAATAGAACAGGAAAATAATTTCAGAAAAATATTCAGAAGCCATCTGTAAATTGCTTCCATTTGTCATGTTTAGGAAGAGAATGAATTTTGCAGATCAAATCCTTTAATCCTCACAAATGTGATCAAATTTCTATCACAGTAATTTTTTACTGAATTGATGCATGGAGACATTACTGGAAGAAGGAAACCTCTCAGAGTGTCTTCCTTCCTTCTAAGCTTTTCCTACAAATACAGAACTGTTTCTATGTTTTCACTTACCTTTTTTATTTATTTTTTTTTCTACAGAACAAATTCAGGCTGTCCAAAAAATAAGCCTGGAAGTGAGCTGAGATGCTTTTAAGCTTTCCCAGTAGCTCCGAGCTGCAGAAACATCCCGCTGAGTGCGTGCAGACCAGAAATGTCCCCGAGTCAACACTGCCAGCCTGACCGGGACCTTCCTGGGGCTCTCTGCTCCTCCTGATGTTAATGTCCCTTAATGGGGCTGTCACTCAACTGCTCACCCACAAACTTTTCTATCAAAAAGGCCATAATTATTATTGTGAAATGCTAAGAGATCACAATCAGGAAGACAAGACAATGCCAAGTTATTATGTTTTTAGTTCAACTCCCTCCTCCTGCTTCTTTCTCCCGATTTCATAGAAAAAATATTTAGAAACATGGAAAATCTCATCGCATGTCCCTAGCACCAAGATTTAGGCTATCCTTCCTTTCCCCCCCCAGACACACACAGCCTCCCCACAGGCTTAGCGTGGAAAGACTTGCCCTAAGTAGTACTGGGAAGGGTCACATCAGAAACCACAAGATTAACTCAATTCACCTAAACCTTTATCAGGGATAAAGATATTTTTCATTCATCTCTTCTCTAGACACCCAGTCAATAATTTAGAGAAAGATTCCCCAATTACTCCATTCACTTAAAAGCTATCAATATCATACTTGGGAGAAAAATCCTGTAAAATTCAGTGCAGTCAAGTGCTGACTTTAATGTTGCCTCTTCAGAGAACATGGAGCTGAGTCTTGCATGTGATTCCCCTGTCTGCAAAACACAGAGGAAAAGAACAGACAGCAATGGGAGATCCCACAGTCCTCCAGGAAAAGAAACAGAAATGAAAAGACTCGACTTTTACTTATGTGTTTATCAAGAGTAAGAACAAATCATTTCTGTTTAAAGGAGTGATATCGACACGTGTGATTGCCAATGGTTCGTTTAGCCTGGTGTCGTTTAGCAGTGGTGGTCCATGCTGGATACTTTTGAGAAAAAGGAAAAGAAAAAAAAAACCAAACCAAAACAAAAAAACAAAACACAAGCTTTTGGCATGTAAATGTGAATAAATGTGAATTTTAATTCTAAATTGTATGTATCTTCCTATTGTAAGGGAGAGTTATTAACAACTTGAGAAGTCAGTCTGGTACTGAAAGGCTAAAAGGTCTTCTAAGCAAAATTCCTGAGACAAACATGATTTTTAGGAGTGGGGATCAAAATTAAGATTTCACTGAATGAAATTGTCACTGACGGTGATTTTCAGCCAAGATTATGTATATGCCTGATACATGCACATGTGTGTTTTCACTTGGTCAGCAGAGAGTTTGAGTTTCTTGTGGAGACCACCAACTTTGCTGGACATGTTTCAGTTCTGAAAAAAAATAATGGAGAGAAATGTATTTAACTCATTCTTGCCACAAGTACTGTGAACAACACATCGACGAAGGCCAACGTCTATCCCCAGACACACACATCCAACAACATTACAACAGCAGAGTTAACAGGTGTAGCTGCAGGGAGAGTTTAGCAGAGGCTTTAATTAGTCTAACTACTGTTTTAAAGAGACAAATTTGACAAAGAGACAGGTATCTCACTGCACAAATCCCTGTGTAATCTTATAACTGCCAGCAGCAAATGGGCATCACTGAAAATTCAGCCAAGCTACCAACTAGTTGCTCATCCTCATCAGCCCGGGCTGTCAATTGTCACACACAATGCTCCCGCCTCTTCTAGAAAGGTTTCCTAAGAAACACCTGTTAATGAAAAGCTTTAGGTGAAGATCTGAAGAAAACAGAGAAAGTTCACTCATCACAACTTTTGGAAAACAGCTTCGAAAGAAAGGGCACAGAGACTGGTCTGCAAGTTGGATGTCTTGCAAAGTAAATGGGTCACATTCAGCATTTTGGTTCCAACCAGGCAATGAAAAGCCTGTGGGCAACAGTCCCACCTTTGGTACAAGCACGATTTTCATTTGTACTTCACAGAAACTCCACAGTAATTCATTAACGTATGTACCATTAAAAAGGAGTTGTAGGAGAATGAAATAAAAGAAGGGCTGATAGATAGTGTTGCATTGATGGGTTCCGCTTGGTTGGTAACATCAAGTGGCAGAATGAGAACAGTTTTTAAGATATGATTAAATATAAATTTTATCAAAGGAGCAGTAAAACATTATAGCTTTAGGCTTTTTAAATTCTGTACACATTCTAGGATTCCAAAAATAAAGCTCCAGCTTCTTAAAATTGAATGTCTGCCTTGTATCATTTAAGCAAGACCTCATCTGAGCTACACAGCATTTTTGTCTGTAGGACCAACCCAGGAGGATTTAGGAAGGTGACAGAGTGGCCAGAGGGTGTGCTTGCTCGTACAGGAACTGAGAAGCTCCACCTTTATGCCTGGAGTCCTTCACATTCATCTGACGCCTCTGAAATATGACCCACTCACATGGACTGTGCCCTCACTTGGACCAAAATCAAAGTCAAACCCATGTTATTCTGAATAGAAAGAGAAATAAGAAAATTCTGCTGAACCTGGCATGGGCACAAAGCCTCCCTCCCACACTCGGGCATCACCACACATATCTCACATTGTGAAAAAGAGGGATTTTCTTTAGCCAGGCCTTCACAAGCAGATTCTGCCAAGCAAAGCACTCTTTCACATCACACTTTCCCTTCTGGAGCTGCACAAACCTCATCTGTTGCTTTTAAGTGCCATTATGATCCAAATAGCAAAGGACCATCTATGCTGGGTACCCAGGTTTGACGCTCATGCAGCACACCCTGTTGGTGTGGACACACCGATCCATTCAGAGCCATTAGAAACAATAATCCCACTTCAGCCAGATTCCCTCTCCAAGCCTGGCTTCTCCTTGAGCATGTCCCACCGCCTCTCTGTACCTCTAAATCAAACAGCCCCCTTTACCCATTTTTGGGAACTGATTAGACCTGCCACCATGACTGTAAGTAATTACGCTGAGATTTAAAGATAATATTTTATTCTCATCCCACACTTTCTTACCAGTAAATGAACATCAGTAAGCACACAGAGAAGGAAAATCAACCAGATATTGAATTATTTTCCTTTCTTTTTTTCTTTTTCTTTTTTTTTTTTTTTTTTTTGAAGGGGTTGTGCAGTAGGGTTTCCTAATAACAATAGACCTATGAGAGCAAGTTCATCCTAATTTCAGTCAGTGTGTGTTCTTCAGCTATATAAAAATACCCACATTAATTAGTTCCTGCTCTAATTGCTATGAAAAATTATTCTTAAAAAGAAAATAAGGGGCAAAGCAATGTACTATTTACAAGTACCAAAACTAGAAATACATATTCAACAAGGCCTTTTTAAGTCAAATGCCCAGCCAGTTTTGAATAATAAAGCAGGACAAAGTAATTTACACAGAAAAAGCTAATGATTTCTGTATTTTGCTGCTGGTAAAGAATTGAAGGATAGCTGATTTGAATCTTCCTTCAATCTCCCATCAATAAAACAGAGACAAGGCAGATTCGAAAGCTGATCTGGGAGAGTCATGTTTTTATAATTGCTTTTTACCCTCAGGCGTTTGAAATCCAGAGGGTCACGAGTGCCTGTGTTAGTGCTAGAGCAGGCCAAGAGGCCCAGTCAAAACCCTGAGACACAAATTAATTTGTTTGTGGTTCTCATGTCTAATTTGGGGAAAGAGAAAACTCTGCCACTTTGCAATGTTATAATCTAATTAAAGGGAGATACATGTGAAATATTTATGCAACCTTTAGGAAAAAAGAGAGATTTTTTTTTTTTCCTCAGTCTCATTTGGGAAATTTTCTGAAATATGGGAATGGAACTATTTATAAAACAAATACAGAAAAACTGTGGACAAACTATTTGTTTGTAAAAATTATTTGCAAAATTTCAGAAAAGGTTAAGTTAAATGTTCTTGTTTTGAACTAGGAGACTCACAAAATGGCAAAGAAGCAAACCATGACTTCTCGCCAGTGCGCCCGCATTAAGCCAAAATTATGTTGGAAAAGAAGCATTATAAGCATAACTCTGCCCAGAAAACATTTAAATTATGCTGCATTAAGGAGATATAAGGAAGGAAAGTGCTATCAAGGGATAAGCTTCATGGAAAAACAATTCAAGTTACTCAATATTTTGTGTTCTCCAAGTGACATGCCTTTCCCAAGTAGTGCTCCAGTATAGTGTCAATCTGATTTATACAGCCAAAATCTAGAGTGTCTTCCCTATGTGTAACATGGTAGTAATCCAATGCACTGAGATGCTGCCACACCAGGTTTATGTGTATTTTCCCGTTGCATCTGAATACACGGCTCCAGCCCCGTACAATGCATTGCTACAAACTTAAAGTGCTTTCACAGAGCACTACGGCATACAAACAGCTGGGAGGAGACCAGGAATCTGCAGAGGAGTAAGGGGGCATTTCAGAGCATCACCAGAATGACACAGTCCTGGAATTAACGGGCTAAACCCAGAAGTTTAAGGCAAGAATCAGTACGTGGAGCTCCTGATGCACCTCGCAGGCACTGGCTGTGCAACGCTGCTCTGCAGCAACACGGCAGCACAGCCTCCCAGCCCAAATATTCTCTTCCGTTGTGTCCATAGCCCATCCTGGGGACAGACCCCAGTTAGGACACTGTAGTCCCACTGTCCTGTAGGAAGCCATGGGACACAGCCATATGAAAAAACTACCCGTCCTTTGCACGGCTTTTGATTTTCCCAGTGAGGCCAGATCTCAACATGTGTAAGTGTCCTGCTACCTGAGAGCAATTCAGCTTCATGCTGGAATTCTTAAACAAATTGAAATATTAGTTTTCAAATGGACTGAGTTATATAATGAAGCTAGAATCTCCAGTGTCCCAAGACTTTTATTTAGGTGATAGTATAGGGAAAATTCTAGTCTAAAAAGTAGAAAACTTGGAGTTATGTAAACACATGAATATTAAAACTCCACATACTTTACAAATGAGAATTCGCTGCAAGGTGAAGAGATGCTGCTCTGTTTACAGCACACTTTTCCCCAAACACGGCAGCCTTCCCTTTACACTTGGTATTGTTAAACTTCATTTGGGTGAAAACCATCACACCATGCCTTGCTTCAGGATGGTGGGTGACCCTTTCCAAATGTCCCTTGCGATGCAGAAAGTGTTTGCTTCCTTGGGAAGAACTTAATGAAAATGGACAGTAAATCACCTGATTTCAAGTTTGCATTTCTTTATTTGGCAACTGATTATAACCTGCTCATTTACCTTGTTTGATGGGTGACAGGGCAAGCTCTTAGAGCACTGGCTGATGGTTACAAGCACTGAAGACAGCAAAGGCTTTTAAAACTACAAAATAAATAATGGCCAAGCAAATATATCACCCCATCCTATGACTCCTGTCCTGTAAACATGTGTGTGGCCCTTAATCACACTAATAAAAGTGCTGGAGCCAAAGGGAATACCTGAATGAGAACAAGTTTGCAGGGCCACAGCTTATTCCTCTAGGTTTGTCAGAGGAAGCTTGTCAAATAAACTGAAGACTGATAGCTGCTATATTTTCCCTTATTATAATCCAGAAACAACATACTTGTCTGAACAAAATAAAAATAAGTCCTCTTTGAGGATACTCTGTTTGCCTTGACAGCAAGCTTGGGTTTTAAGCCAAGATTCCAGATTGTTTTTGTGAAAACATTTCCACTTGTCTGAAAGAGTATATATAATGGATATGTGATAGCAGTAATGCAATGCTGAAGTAATCTCCGGAGAATGCACACATCTCCGGGGACGCCGTGCTGCACTGGGTACTACACACCAGGAAAATAAAATTGGTATTCTAACAATATGGAGAATGCCTCCGATTTGTACCTCGCAAAAATACCAGTCCTCATTTATAATTCAGCTGTAATGTGTGCTTTCCTTGTAGGAAGTGTTTTGCTTTTGGTAGGAAATGGAAGTGACAGTTTTGAAGGCTCTTTCTGACTTCATATGGGATCAGAGTGCAGAGCCACGATGCCATGACATCGCATGCCAAAAGCAGCTGGTGGGATGGGCAAGATACTGCGAAAAAAAAAACCCCTTAATCAGAAAAATGGTTTCCCATGTATCCTCCCACTCACTCTGTGTTAACTTTGAATTTCAGTGTCATAAATTCTGCTCTAACAAGAGGAAATAAAGCAAGTTGAAGGGAGGGGTAGAAGTTAGTCCATTGGCAGGATGGTGAGGTTTTGTGACCCACGGCAGCACATAGGATGCCAGGAGGAGGCTGTAAGAACTCACAGCACTGTTTCATGTAAAGCTGAAGATCTCGTCAATCCCCAAATGAACCCACAGGATTTAGACCACTGGGTGAGTGGGAGCATTGGGCTACTGGTGGGATCCTGCCCCTGGTGTCTACACAGAGAAGGTCTGGAAGTACTTGTGTGAAGCCAAGAAAATTGACAGTAAACGGCTCCTCCATCCCACAGGTGAAAATCAGAGCCAAAAGCACTGTGTGGAAACTGAAACAAGCTTCATTTTATTAATAAATGAACACTGGAGCAACTGATACAATTAATTTTCCATTCTTAGAAAACTTTTTGCTCAACGCAATTTTGAAAAAAGGTGCTGAAAGACACCGGGCTCCAAGGAGGGAGTGTGTGGGGCAGGGACTCATGACTGTGTCTCTCCAGCTGCAACCCACTTCTGACCAAAGCCCTTCAAGCTGCAGAAATTGCACCGCAAACACGGTTAAACTGCTCACAAAAACAGATGACAATTTTCAAATTTCATAGGCCTTACTAGCTATAGCCTACTCGTCTTATTTAATCTTAACAGCACAGCCAGCAACATGAAAGGACAGGTACAAATATCCAGGAGATCGTTTGGTACTGACAGAATAGAAAGGGCTACAGCAGTCAGCAAAATAAAAATTGCAGCAGAGAGTGAGTTTTACAGGGGAATGGCAGAAGGTAGCACTGTAATGTATCTCATTCAAGTGCATCCAAACGGTATAACATTATTTTCCAGGGAAGTTAATGGGGTTCCCAAATACGTACATCTGAGGGCAGAATCTGGCCCTGAAGTTAACTATTTGAACGATGCAAATTTTAAATTTAAGACATATATTAAAGGTAAGCCTAACTGTTCAGTCATTTTACCGAATCCTGGCATAAGAAAAAGAATTCAATTTTAGAATCTGTCTGTAATTCAAAAGGGGGAGAAAACAGTGTAAAATATATTCCTTGAAGAGAGATACAAGTTTCTCATTTATATTCGATCTCGGATGAGATTTGGTAAATGCAGGCCCTTCCACAAAGTGAATATTATAGTGAGGCCGTAACATTTTACTAACACGAATTCATAAGGTGACCCTGGAGATCAACAATAAAACAAAATTCCATAATATACTTAAATAGCAAAAAGGGTTCGGTGTTTCTGTTGTCTACCCAAATATGTTTCACTCTGTACAGTTTTTCTAGGTGAATATTTCCCTATAATCTTTGCACGGGGCCTGTAAAGAATAAAATACAATTTCAATCAACTAAAATCATGAAGCATTCTTGATAGCTGTACATTAGCTTTTTACAGCTGCCTTGGTTTTTATATTGTCTCTTACAGAGCGGATTTCCCCCTCCCCTTACCTATAAAAGGTAGGTAAATTAAACAAATTATGAACTATGCAGTGGTTGAATACTTTGTAAAATTGTAGAACCAGCTTTTAGAAACCTTTAATGCTCCATCTCCCAGAGGTGAAATGCCAGCCTCCATTCGGGTCTCTTTCAGTTGCCCTTGCCACTTCAAAATGTGTCTGGAAACAGCTCTGCAGATGGCCTCGTATGTTTTACAGGAAATATTACTTAAACATTGGAAAGGATCGGATTTCTCCTGTTAGGAATTACAAATCTGGATTTCATTTTCTCTCTTCCCTCCTCCCCCCCCCCCGCCCCCAACCCCCAAACCCCACCCCCCTCAAACCATGGGAAAAAAATGTGACTGTTACATATGACACTAAGGAAGTATTCAGGATTTTTGGGGTTTTTAATACGCCACTTGTATTGGAAAATAAAGAATAAATCTTAGAAACGTAACCCAGTTAAATAAGTCCTTTTCTTCATATAAAATAGTAGCTAATCGAAAAGATTTCCCAAAAGCATCAAAGCTTTTTATATACTATGGTCTGGAAAACATATTGCATAGAATTTCTATTTTTAATCTTATTCTTATAAGTAGAATAATAAACTTTTCTTTTGGATTTGCAAAGAGAGTTTCTTAACATTTGAAGCATTTCTTACATATTGACCTTGGTTTATGTATTCTGCAAAGATTCATTAAGCTTATGGAGGTTCTATTGTCAGGAAAATGGTTAGCATTAGTAAAACACACAATTAAAATAGTAGCAGGTGATGTCAGTTTTAGTAGAGTTGACATTAATGACCTGTTCATAAGGGGCAATTTCCACACTAATGTCATGTTCTTTAAATGGAAATAGCCAGGAATACACATTTTCCATGTAAAATAACCCTTTTTGTAATTCATTAAATTCCCTTTCCCCCTATATTTAAGTAGACACCTTTCCAAAAGGGAGTAGAATTCCAAATAAAGACATAGGAAATTAAAATCAGAGTTCCCACAACTAGTCTATTTAATATTCATATTCAGGAAAAGATCCATAAACTCTTTTTCTTCTTTTTTTATTAACAAAGGAAGTAAACTCCCCTTGACAGTCCATTTTTCCCAGCCGTGTTCAAGAGGCAGTTCGCAACAACTGTCTTTGTTTCAGGCTAGAATTAAATATCCTTGTGTAAGAGCTGGGTAGAGATACTTGCAGGGGGAGATTTCTGCTGCACTCCATCTTGGGGGGTCCCATGTCTACATGGATAGACATGGGATTTGTTCCTGAATTCTCTTCAGTGATGGTGTAGATCCTGCAGAGCCCCTGGGGCCATAGCCAATGTGGTGCTGGTGCCATGGCCAAAACAGTGACGAAGCCATGGCCAAAACGGTGATGGAGCCATGACCAGCACAGTGATGGATCCACGGCCAACACAATGTTGATTTTCCTTCATTGCAGGACCTGCGTAAGCCAAAAGCACAGCTTGGTGTTCATAGGGATGGCTATGGTGGGAGTGCAGGGAAGGATAGGAAGAAAAGGCAGCTGCTCAGTGCCCCAAAAGGCCACCCTTCCTGCACCACCTCCTTCCAACACCTCCATCCCCTGCTTGGCCATTTCTGTTTTGTTCCACCTTAAAGGCTCACCCTGGAGTCACCCAGCTCTCCCCAGCGCACCTCCACCAGCAGCTCTCCACCAACATATTTTCTGCTGTTGCTTTTCTGTTTCCACTCTTTTCAGGGGTAAAAAAGGCCGAGGTCGAGCGGCGCTGACTGTGCACTTGTGTCCTCTGACACCGGACACCGCAGCAGACTGCCCGACCCAGGAGTGCCGAGCGACATTGGCGGGCTCGGCAGATGCAAAGGCAGTGGCAGATGCCATTCCAGCAACCGGGCTAGCGTCACACACCAAATCGAACATTTCACCAGTGAAACGGGATCAGTTGTCTCCAGTTCCCTGTCCGCTTCTTCTCACGCCCCTCTCCTCTGCCGTAAAAATGTTTTCTTTATTCAAGTTCACATTATTGTCATGGTAATTACTTCAAGGAAACCAGCGCAAATCTATGACTGGCTGTCTGTCCGTGGCACAGATCTGCCAAATAATTTGGCACTGTTTGCTCTAATTGGCAGCCTCTGCCGAAGAGACACCCAAGCCTGAAATGGGGTTGCTGCGGGTCATCTTCTGAGTGCGCTGGAATTTGGCAGCCCAGTTTGAAGTGGCAGCGTGC
>NC_054062.1:51117714-51190214 GCF_017639655.2 Falco naumanni | reverse complement strand
GAGCCGGACCACAGTCTTGCCAAAAGCCATGACAAGCTCCAAGCATGCCCCAGTGGCTATCGCTGCTTTCTGTACCCAAGGTTTAAACAGAGACTGCCTCCAGCCAGCGTACATGAAGAACTGAGCTCGGCGATAGACAAATGACTCTTTTGTTTTACATTCTTTTTTAATTAGCCTCTTTTTAATGACCTGAGTTAATAAGTGTCAAAAGGTGCAAAACACAGCATGACTTCATTTTTAAAAGAGAGCATTTGCCTTTAATCTCATAAGTAAAGCAAGTGCCCTCTTTAAATATCAGCTTCAAATCCAGATATTATATTGTAGGGTATAACAGTTTGCTGTGTACGGTGAATTCCCCATTTCCTGCTCAGACAGCTCGGTCTCCCCAATCCTGACCGTACAAAACCACCTGGTGATGATCATGCTCTCTGTTTCACCAGCACCTCTCTAAATTTAAATGCTATTTCAACTCCAGGTTTCTACAGCGTTGATTAAAAAAAAAAAAAATAAAATAAAAATGAAAGCCTATCTGTTTCCCAAAGTTCCCACATCAGGACTGAGACCTAGAGACAAAATTATTTTAAGAAAAGAAAAACCATCAACTGCAACTAAGAAGGAATAAAGGATCCTGCTGAGAGCAGTAGGATTCCTTTTTTAATTTGCCATGAATTTAGAAATAAGGCTATTTTACTTTTTATGTGGCTATGTTTTCCCAGGGGCAGCTCATCCCAAAGAAGTGGACAAAACCCCTCCAGGTGCCACATTCCTCCGGTTTTCCCAGAAACCTCCCATCTGCCCTTCCTCCTAGTATTTTATCTCCTTTTTATTTCAAGAAGACATTCGAACACAAAGATGAATTAGCACTTTGCCAGCAAAACTTAGCAAAAGCTGCACATTACTAGTAATTTTTCATTTGTATTCAACACATATTTCACTTAGATGGACTGAGGTTTTGCTGCACAGGATGCTGCTCACCCCTGGCAAGTGGACATGCAACTGTTTGATGTCATGGCATGAGAAGGCTTTCTTTCCTTGCATCCCAAAAAAGTCTTCCAGGGGATGCAGGGTGCCACACTGGGGCAAGTGCGGTGGTGGCACATCCCCATGGACACCTCCATCCTAGCACAGTGCCGAGCTTCTCTCTAACAGAGGCTGCCAATCATGCTGCAACCTGCCAAACTGTATGTTGATTTTGTAATACAGACTAATTTCCACCAGAGATTACTAAGAGACTAGGACAGTCACTTTCTGCTTCAGCAATAGATAGGCTGCAACCCCAAACTGAAAGCTTCCAAATTTGGGAGAGGCTTCAACATGGACCTGGAATAGGGTCTGTGCCTCAACCTTGAAACCAGGGACAGGATTTAGATCCCCGCATCCTGGGGTGAAAACGCAGGAGACTAATTCACAGAGTCACTCTACTTCTTTATAATATTGATCTTTTCCTGCAGCTAACAAAGAGAAAATTGTCTAAATGCTACAGTACATCCACACAGAAACACACAGATCATAAAATAACACAGGCACTTTACAACAATACCAGGGCTCTCCGCAGTGCTGCCTCAACTTCTCCTCTTTGCCAAGAAATCTGTGGTTTGGTAATTTTTGCCGCAGATATATCACCATGTCATGTATAAATGTATGCTGAACCACAATACAGAAATACATTTGAAAATAATTAAAAATGTGACATGAAAGATTGAGTTTATGCCTTTCCTTTTTTAAGACAATCACTTTTTTTTGCCGTGGAGCTAAATATTCCTGACTTTACTGGGCCAGGGTCATTAAGCGAGAAGGTATACTACAATAATAAAATTATCAACAGAGCTTTTGACAAGCAGTCATGTGCTTGTAAATGAAATTTATTTAGGTGCCACTCAAAACATTGTAATTAAGAGGTACAGAATGTATTACCAGATGGTTCCTGTTTAGTATCTATTTCCTTTAGAGAACAAGGTGATTAGGGAGAGCACTAACTTGTAACTGAGCACCAAACACCCCACAGGCCTGATCCAGCGCCTGTTGGAGTCAATTAAAAAGTCCACTTGACTTTCACACCAGGAAAATCATGTCCACCCACTATTTAGTTCCACAAATACAATGTATGGGTGAGGATTTGTCCCTGTGAAACTTTCTTGCATATATCCGTGGGATGACGCTGGTTGTTCAGAAAAGCAACATATTTACCAATCTTAAATGCATCTAATTAAGACCTTTAATCAGAATCTTCTACATTTCAATAATTAAAAGGTATCACTAAGCAACAAAAAGGACCTTTTAGTTTAAAGCACAACATAGAAATGTAGTTATATCCCCTTGAACATCAGCGATTCAAGGAAAAGAGAACTTCTATATACATGAAAAAAACTCCATCAGCCAAAGTGAGACTTTATTGCTCTCTTTTTTTCAACTCTTTTGCACATAATCTCCATTACTTATTATTTATTTCTATGATGTCACAAATATCTTGATTTTTAATTCACAGTACTGGGATTTCCAAAATTATATTAAATACTTCGGGAGAAAAATGTTAAACCCACTGGGAAACTGCAAAATATTTTTAAACAGAAAATATTTTCTGATGGAAAAAGGAAAAAACTTTTCAGCAAAACAATTATTTTATTCCCATTAAGTGGAGGGGGTCAGTCAGGCCTCACTAGTCTGAGTAATCCCACTGAAGCCCCTTGTACTTCTCATGCAAACAAAAATTGAAAATTCAGTTCAAAAACAAGCTCAGTCTTCCAAGGTGCTTATGAAACCTATCAGGCCCATTCTTAACTCCTGGCATGCAAACAGTGCAGCGCTTACTTCCGTGAAGTTACTGAGATATTTGAAGTTAAGCGCATATTTGAATACGCCACACCACCAGCCCCTGCATTTTCCTAATGGAGACAACAGATTTTCCTCTAGTTTCAAAGAGAACAGTATCAGAGTGACATTCTCAAAGTTATAGATTCATAGAGTCATTTAGTTTGGAAAAGACCTTTAAGATCATCAAGTCCAACTATTACCCCAGCACTACCAAGCCCACTGCTAAACCATGTCCCTAAGTGCCACATCTACACATTTTTAAACTACCTCCAGGGATGCTGACTCAACTGCTTTCTGGGCAGGCTGTTCCAGTGCTTGGCAACCCTTCCGGTGAAGAGATTTCTCCTAGTATTCAACCTAATATTCAAGCTAAACCTTCTGCCTTCTGCCATCTCTACAGAGATGTCTATATGGGAACGCATACGCTCTGAAACCTTGCAGCAGATTTTGGCAGCTGCTAACATGATTTCTGTGCAATCTACTTTTACTGATTTATTTCTCCCAGAATGTCACCCTCAAAAGGTAAATATTAGCATAAGTATAGGAAGTTCCCTCCTATCCACAATATCCCTGAAGACATTAAGAAAAACCAGGAGGTAGCGGCTCCTACAGCCCACCCTTGGCCCCATGGGGTGCTGGGTGCTGCGTCCTGGCACCCACAGCTAGGAGCTCCCTGGCACCCTGCAGCCACGCGGTGCTCACAGTATGTTGCCCTTCACTGTGTATAGCATAAAGAAAGGTACATAGGAGGTATGCACCCCCGTGGTGTGCCTGAGTGCAAAGGGAGCTGCAGAACCAAAACAGGCACCAAGGAGCTGTTGGTGGCCCATGCCCATGGCAGTGGCACCTGATGGCTCCCAGCTCCTGCTTGCTCCTGCAAACAAGGGTGTTTGCTGACACAAGTTTTCATGGGCTTTTAGAAAATAAAATGGGAGTTAGGTTTGAAAGGTGGCTTGAATTCCTTAAATCAGTGTTGATTTAGGAAAAAACATTCGTGTCTTATTTTTTAAAACAGCTAAAAAGAAGGAGCTCAGCCTTTAGCGTAAGAGTGCACCTACTACTTAAAGCAAAGCTGGGACACTGAAGACAAATTTTTGGCCCTCCTAACAACGGACCTACAAAAATACAATAAATGGGGCTTTAATCTGATTCATCACCAAGAAATACAGGTGCCCTTTTCCTACCCAGTCCCCCAGTCCACCTGTCCAGTAGCTCTGGGTCAGTGAGGCCGGGCTCCAGCTCAGCTCCCAGTTTCTGCAGGAGGAGCAGGAGAGCAGCAGTGGCCATGGCACTGCCCTCCCTGCTCATGGGCACATAAGCTCTTCCCCAAAAATTAACACTGCTTAACATTCGATTCAGCAAAAAATATTGTATTTGTTAGATGGAAAGTACAAGTAATGAAAAAAATATGTAGATGTATTTGTATATGTACAGACAGAGAGGTAACCTATGGTGTTAATTACTTCAGCCCACGAACTAGGTCATGTAGAACCCATTTTTTAATTCTATATGTTCACTTAAACTTAGATAAAATATAGCAGGTTTTGAAGAATTTGTCCTGTGCAGTGTTTTGAGTCCCAGCAAGTTTCAATTAGTTGTCCTCATTCCATCAAACTAAATTTAGCCCAGGCATATCAGTTGTGAGTTGTAAACTTTCTTCTTTTTCATCAAATGAACCACATCATGTAATAACTTCTTTTTTCTTTTAGAGAAACAGAACTGTCCTAGGAATTTAAATTTTCCAAAGGCAGTTTTGATCTAGAGTAGATTCCCTATTTATTTGTCAGAATAATACCAGGAGTCGTGATCCGTACCATATATAGAAATGGCAGAATTTTATGGTATGGCACATGGGTCAGGACAAGTTAGGAAACCACCCACGACATGAACCACAACAAAATATGTTACATATTCAAGGATCGTTTTTAAGTTTTACCAGCCCATTATCATTACAGCATGCATTTATAATTAACTAAAGCCAGTAAAGTAGATAGCTTTCAACACTTTCCTTATATCGAATAAAAAGCAAAGGCTTGCTTTTCTCTACATCAAACAATATGAAAAGCATTTTAAATTTTTTTTCTTAAGCTGCACAAACTTTAATTTCAAACCAAATGATCCTCTCTGTATTCCAAGCGCTTTTTTCCCTCTGACACATTTTAATGACAATAATTTTGTAAATTGTCAATACATAATCATATCAGCTCGTGCCTGCTTTTCAATCGGCACCTCCAGCTTGCATTAATTAAACAGCCTGCCTGACACTGCACCATCTTCGTAAACAAACGAAGTGAGATTTTCAGAAGCCGCGGTGTGAACTCTTTTCTGGAAATCTGTTATTAAGCTGCAGGTTTCTGTTTCATTTGCCTGCCTTTCACTTTAAAGCAAGCAGCAGCCACTGAGAACACAATAATGAAAGAGGTCATGGAGCACCAGTTGTGCATGAAAGATGCGAAAATTTACTGCAAATGAGACAAGAGCAGTAAATTCATTTTTATTCAAATTACTGTCATCATACATTACCACTTCTCCTGTAAACATTGTGCTTCAGACAGTGTGACAGCATATTATTATTTGCGAAATTATACTATTATTAAGCTATTAACATGTCACCTCCTGCTTGAAACAATGACTCAGCTTGGTACTGCATAATAGGACAAGTTAGGGAGACAAGGCGAGGTGACGGAGAGGTTAGTTGTAAGAAGGGAGGCCATGCATAGAGTGACAGCTGGCACTTAAAGGCTAACATTTATTCAAAAGAGCCCACATAATGAGGATGCGATTTGCTTTTATTTACATACTGTACCCATCCGCTTTCCATAAACTAATTCTTTTTCTTTCTGTCCATGCAAGACGCCCCTCAGCTCCTGTAATGAGTATTGAGGAGTCACCTTTGTCCCACGCCGAAAAAAGTCAGTCAGTAAAGTTGCCGGCATGGCAGATGCCCAGCATCACATAGGAGTGACAGCCACGGCTCACACCGGGGGACCAACAGCACTCGCACTGCGCTGCCACCCTCTCCCTTATTTCCAATGTGGATGCTGTAAATTGTCCTATAGGTATTATCGCCACGTTCCCGAGAGGTTGCTAATGATTAAAATTTCATAGTTTATAGGCTTCAAAGGCTTCTTCCAGTGCAAAGGTGCAGTACAAAGTTGCTGTGACGTGGATGGTTTGCAGTGGTGCCAGCCCAGCAGCGGGGCAGTGCTCCTCCACTGTAGAGGAATTATAGAGGACTGTATGAAAAGTTTATTTGTAAAAAGTTTGTGATGATTGATAAAAACATGAGGTATAAAATGTTTAAAAAAAAAAAAAGAAAAAGAGGGAGAATTGTAGAGGAATGAAGCTGGGTTAATTAGCATTGATAATATACAACTGTGGGGTGGCTTCAGGGGCGTTGGCTGATGTAGATGAGGTGCAGCTGTGGCTGGTTCTGTGAAGTGGTTGAAAGCCAGCGAAGAGGGAGCAGCCAAGGGAGAAGCAGAGAGAGGAAGAAGCAGGAGCCCTGGATGAGGTGAGATGAGAAGGTGGCAGCAGCAGAGTGACTGGCATGAAGAGTGTGTTGGTATGAGATGGTAAAAGCCCTTATTGCAGCTTGATAGTTTGGAGAGCGCTGTGACACTCCACCATCTCCACAGCTTTTCCTCAATTTTGCCCTCAGATTTGCAGGGGTTTGGCAGCCATGGGGCTCCCTTGCAGGGCTGCACCAGCCCTTCAAATGTTCCAGGCACTTCTTTTGCAGCCCTAAATGAGAGATAAACTATTCCATCTTATGCTCTGCTAAGTGTCCCTTCCACTTGCATTTGCCCTCTTTTCCTGACCTGTTCTTCGTGAACTTGAAACCTGTTTATGTAAATATTCTTTTTTGAGCCTTTGCAGTAATCTTGGAAGGAGGAGAAAAAGAAAGTGTCACTTTGTGAAACCAAGTAAATATGAAGCTTTCTTCTAAATTAGTTGGGGAAGTGCTTCGTGAAGTAGAACAAACAGACATCAGTGAGTTACTAATGAACTCTTGTCAGGCTTGTGGAGAAGCCACAGGCATGGAAGGTTTTAAAGCCTCCACGGTTCAGGTTCCCACACGTGGGGTGCAATGAAAGCCACAATGTGAACAATGCTTCCTAGGTGCAGCCTTTGCAAGTGTCATTTTAGCATTATCCCAGTCTGGAGAGAAGCAACTTCGATGTCTCGAAAGCTCAGGCAATAGGTGCTGGTTTGCTAGCTTTATGCTAAAGCAACTAAGTGACTTGGAAATATAGATATGCAAATGTCCACAAGATGTTAAATTTCAATTTCTCAAAATTACGAGGGTCTTGATATTTGCTGAAACCACTGCAAGATACCTACATATTAATGGAATATCTGCTTACCGTGAGTGGAGACTTCCCTCTTTCCCCTTCCTCTACTCTGTTTTCTCTCCTTTTTTTTAA
Organism: Falco naumanni; assembly: GCF_017639655.2. Lineage (NCBI taxonomy): Eukaryota > Metazoa > Chordata > Aves > Falconiformes > Falconidae > Falco > Falco naumanni. Next base: position 51,182,976 of record NC_054062.1, on the reverse strand, counting down.
TATCTTTTCTGGTTTTAATCTGTTTTTACTGCATATTGAGTAAGACACAGAGGGGTAGCATCACATCAGGGCAGTGACCCCACATATCTATTTTCCCTGACCAGTGTAAATCTTCCTCTTACCCTGCCTTGTACCCCTTGTTCTTTGAATACTTCTATAGCACACCAGCACTGTTGAAATTACTCCAAAACCTCTTACTTTTGTAAAAAATGAGCTCAAACCCTGCCCCTGTTATTGCAGTATGTCTTGCGAGGTGCCCTCCCACAGCAGAGAGCTGCAGTGGCTGAGCTCATCTCTGTAAATTAATGGATTAAATCCATAATAGTAAAAGTAGCCTAAAATGGAAGTTTAGACCGGCACACAGCTTGGTGTGCCTCACTAGTGCCTATTTCCTGGGTGTTTCCATTAAACTGGACTGGATGAAGCTGTTTGGGTCTTCCCATCCGGGCCCTTCCTACTGCAGACAACGTGTCCTCTAATCCCCTGTCATCAGACTCTGCTTTAAGAGCCGTTAGTGGTTTTTCACATCGTTACCCACATATGGAGCCTGCTTCACAGCCTCACTGCTTTGATATCAGAAACCTTCATCTAAATTTCTAGCCTCCGTGTAGGTGCAGGTAGCTGGTGCCTATATGTTGAGGAGCCAACTTTATCCCAGAGTCCTTTTTTCCCCTCTCACTTGAACACAATAATCATGTGATTTAGCATCACTAGCCTACAATTTCACCTCTCGCTTCTCATAAACAAGAGGCTTTCTTTTAGTAAATATGCATTTGTTTGCCAACACAGTTTTCCCTTGGTAACGTCACCCTCATCCATCAGTTAGCTTTTTTCAGTCTGCCTCGACATGCCTTGTCTGTCTTTGCCGTGGACTATCCTGAACTGTCAGGATCTCCTGACCTGCTGGTGAAAACATCCTTGCCCCCACAGATCAGCTCTCCTGGCTCCTTTGTGGACATGTCCTGGTCAGCAATTACTGCATTTTATCACACAAGCAGGACTGGTATTGACCTGTTTGTTATTTTAGGAGAATAAAGTACTCTGCGAGGTCATTCACAGAATTCAAAACAATCCAGCAAAATTAGAAGCAAGAGGCTTTGTGCTGTTGCCTCACTGCCCTTCATTTATGACCCATTTTTTTGGAGCCATTTGCCCTTCATGAGTACCGTCCTTGTCCACCTACTGTCCCATGTTTCAAAAAACAAAAAAGCAGACCCCCTGAGAACCTTAGGCTTAGCTCCTAAACCATAACGAGACCCATCGAAGGAAACTATTCTCAGTTTGCTGAATGTGTACAAAATAGCACTACCTTATCCCACTGCTCACTCCAGTAGCTAAACAAGAGCTCGGGGGACTGACTTGTGGTGTCAGTTCTTAAAATCTTAACTGTAAGAGATATATGGACCCCTGCTTCCCATCAACAGGTACGAAGTTGGACAAAACTCAGAATAAGAAGGAGTTTCTGTGGTTTTTAATCTGGCCAGTAATCACTGCTCTTAGGCAACGCAGCCCAGTGCACTAACAAAAGATCAGCACAGGAACCATTAAACACTGAATTTTCCCAGTGCAGTGCAAATGCACATATAAACACTGAGTAACCTTAGGCTTAATCAGGGTTCAAAACACAGTTAAGTACCTCTTAAAACACTTTTTTGTTTACACTGCTGCAGCTTAGACTTGCATTTCCTTGCATGGCATCAGCCACAGTCACAGTCTTAATTTTTACCTAGAACTGAATAAAAGTGCAAAAATTGTTCTTAAATAAGTATCAATGATATTCTAAGAACACACCAAAATCACAAGGGAAAGTGTGGGGAAAAAAGCCCTATGATTACAAAATTGGTGCAAAACCTAAAACTGTTCTGCATTTCCCCAAGTGCAGCCGTAGATTATTTAGTCTGCAAGAGCAGTATGGTCTTGTGTCCTTCACACTTTCATCATAATGGCTAACAGCAATGGTTGTCCCCACATTTAATAATACTTTCGTGCAAATGCATTATCCAAACACAAAATATGTTTAAATCTAACAGCAATAACAGAAAAAAAATAATAACACAGATAGCAACTCAGGTGCAGACAATGTGCAGGTATCAGCAGTGTGCCAGCCAACAAAGGGATGGTCATTTGGGCCATGACGACAAATATTTGATCTGATTTATCAAAGAAGTGGACTGCTTGAGGAGACCAAATCAAACCAATCTGCAATCCCCGCTCCCCACGCACAGGCATACATGTATTTATATGCACAGAAACCCCACGCAGCGTTTCTTCATATATTCAAAGCAATGACAACAAGATTTGTTGTTGTTTATTTTTTATACAAATATCTTCCAACCCCTCTCATCTGTACAGAGCTAGCTGTTGTCTCACAGAAAGGTGACAGCAGAAATGCACGAGGAGCTGCGCGAGGCAGCAAGGCGGCTTTTTCTGCTCCCTCTCTTGCAATCACACCGATCCTGCTCTTCAGGACTGTGAAGCCTGTTAAAAGCTGCTGAAGGGGAGTCACCAAACCCACCGCCGCCTGCTCTGACGGGGGGATCTCATGTGTTCGCCGCTGATTAGACTACATTATTTCTATTATCCTATTGGGCTTCACACTAGGAATAGAGGCACTTGCCCTTATTTGAAACTAGCAGACACCAGGAGAATTTGCTGATTGCTAATGAGAAAGCTAAGGTTTTGTTGATATCATCTGGGACGTTCTTGCTGTGGTCTGCTATTAAGATCTGGAGCTCTACATAACACACCATATTAAGCAGGCAGTGACTTTATTATGGGATCAGTATAACTTTTCATGTCTGGTGTACTCTTAAAGCCTAGGCTAAAACACCTTTTTCCAGAATATGAAACATAATATCTTGGTGCTAGCTGCATTATTTAAAAAGGGGCAATGTGGTTCATAACTTTACATTTATTGCATACTTTTAAGCCACTTGACCCATATAAATATTACTATAGAGTTGCCCTCAGTTATTAAATTCTTATTGCTTATAAAAAGGGCAGCAGGAAGTATATAATCTATAGACTAAGGTGTGTGTTTTTAAGGGGGAGAGGGAAGAATAAAAAAGGAGGAAAGCTGGAAACAAATGTGTTTTGATCCTGTCCATAGCCTTGAAGTTAGAACTTTTTCTGGCTTAAAGCAAAAGTCTGTTTATTTAAACTTCAGGAATCGCGTACTAGTGTAGCAAGTAGGTCCCTACCTTCTTGAAGTCAAACTGGAACCCCCACCTTTTAAATTGTTTGCAGAAACTTTTCAGTCATTATTACAGTCAAGACCAGGTAAAAACAGGACACAAGTATTTGCTGCGTGGTCCAATGCAACCCCTCCGGGCTGCAAGCCTGCCGGTGCATGCTCGCACCCTTGGACTCTTTTGCACGCTTGTGCACACTCACACACGTGTGCTTGGATGACAGCAAGGACAACACATTAACATAGGTAATTTTACTTCAGAGTTGCTTGGGGCAGAACCTCTAGACCTAGAGGTTACTGCTGTCAAAGTAGGACCTTTTTCTTCCTGTCACTTCTTTCAGAGATGAAGGGAAAGATTTCCCTTAGCCTACAGCATTTAGCGTGCAAACGCTCCACCACAACATTTTGAAACTATAGAAATCATGAAACCAGCCTGTGACCTTCCATTTCAGTGACAGTACAGGAATCCCTTGAGCAGCGGAGGCATCCTCTGATATTTGGAAAAGTGTCATGTTTTCTTTACAGAGAAAACTGTCATATTGTTGTTGGCATAAAATACAACACTTCCTGGAGTTGTGATTTCCTTGTTTGCTACAAAATGTCACCTGGGCAACTGACATGTTTTTGTTTTGCTTAGAGCAACTTCCCACTTATGATATTCAAATCGAGTTGATATTGATACCTTAAGCTGTGCTGAAAGGAGCAGCAATTACAGACATCTGAAATTCCTCGAGAAAAAGGCAGTTTAGCTAAAAGACACAGACCCTCACGACAATGGCAATGCGGCTGCAAGTTAAACAGAGCCCTTATATAATTTGCAACCTATTGATGTGCCATGCAGTAATTCTCCAGCAGGAAAAAGTCTCAGGAAGAAGCAGCCTCAGATAAATGAGATGCTTCCCCAAAATAAGCAACTGAGTGTTAACTGGGAAAAAAAAAAAAGAAGAAAAAAAAAAAAAAAAAAAGGAAAAACAAAATGCTCAGCCTGAAGCAATAAGTAGAGCTGACTAGAAAAGTATGGGGCTTTTAAATCATTCCTGCACTTACATCTCTAAGTACAAAAGGATTTTAATCTTAGCTAGCATAGCCTTATTATAGCACTGCTTTTTGGGGACAGCTTTAACCTTTGGGTCAGTAGGACTGCTTTGCTTTAAATACCAGAGTTCTTTTTTGACATTAAAGAAATTAATAACAGTTAGTATTTACAATTTTGAATACTGTAAGCAGCAACTTTGACTGAAATTAAGGGTGCTGAGAGGTGTCACTTCTTTTTGTACAGCTACAGACCTGAAAGGGAGAAAATGATATTTACATTTTTAAAAACTCCAAATGGTTTCAAACCAAGAAAAATTTAACTCTTTAATTACATAATACTGCTATACTTAGGAAAGTTAAATCACCAGCTTAAATCATGCAATCTGAAGCAGCAGATGATCTTCAAAGTATATTTCACAAAAGGAACAGAATGGATGCTGAAATATTTGAGGCTTATTATACATTTTCTGTGAGGTTTCTTTTCTAAAGCTATCTTAATGGAAAATAAAGAAAAAAGAGTTCACCTTTGATCTGGGCAGAGGGAAGAGGGCTGTGTTCATTGCTTTCCAGTAAGTAGTTAATGATACCCATTTTGACGTGTGGGTGTAAAATATAAACAAACAACTATACACATGGATATCTGTATGCCTAGATACGTTTATCTCTAAGTATTACAGAGATTTTCTCTGTATGAGCTTTGGGTGAAGCTGCACAGATGCAGAAACAAAATAATTACTTCTCAACAGAAACAAAAAAAAAAATCCCTTTTAAGGCAAAGAGAGCATATTGTGTTTGAAGTTGTAATAGAAAAAAAAATCTTAAAATTATATCCGTTTAGCAGATACCCCGCTTCATTTAGGAACTCTGTCTTTTAAATGAACAAGCAATTTTTTAACAGATTTACATGTTTTGTAAAATATGTCAAACAAACTAAAGAGAAGGTCTCCTAATTACTCATCAAACAGACTCCAGTCAGTGGGGAATGCAGCTGGAGCGATATGTTGCACTAATGTTAGGGCAGACCCGAAATATTTCCTTTCGGATAATAACAACAGCAGCAGCTTCGGCAGCAGCAACACCCCATTCAGCAGCGCCTGAGGGCTCGATCCTGCCAGGACGGACGCATGTGCCGGGCATGAGCGCATGAGCAGCCCAGGCATCACTGGGAGGTCAGCTGGGGGCTTAAATTGGACCATATGCATCAGCCACGTTACACATCTTTTTGCAATGTACGGGACGTTAAACCTGCGCTATTTAGTATGCAAGTGATGAACAAAGTTTCATGTTCACACAGGGTCTTTTTTTTCTTTTCTTTCCTTCTCTTATGAAGTATCTACCACAGCAAGATTTCCACGGAAGGCTAATTAGAAAATACATGGAATTGCTTCCTGGTTTTAATGTGGAATTATATTAGAGACCATTTGGTAGGAACAGGAGAAAAGTCCCCATTAGGCATATTAATGACTGTCCCTTTTAACAAAGCTGCTTGCTTCTCTCGGCTTTGGAATTCATTTGTAAATAAGAATACTGCCAAATTAGTGGTCTTCTTTTCACATGCAGTACAATGTTATCTGATATCGTATATATACACAGATTTTGCTGGCATGGTAATTGTAGTGAAATTCCTTATTCCTGCATAATTGTTATAACGCAGAACCCCCTTATCCTGCTCTCCCTCTTCAGCCAAAACTCTGACTCACTTCAAACAGGAATTTTTTCTAGGGAACAGCTCTGGCACAGGGCTCACGGTTTGTAACTCTTCATGTCTCCCCTAAAGGAATCAAGTGATGTTTGGCATATCCCCAGTGCAAGACATTTTTAAAGGTATGTTTAAGACGTGTGTGTCGTACTGCGGAGTATATGTCACAGAGTTAAGAGCAGCGCGTAAAGATTTGTGAAAATCCACAGTCTGAAGTAGTCTGACCCTCACCGACTGTCAGTCTTGCTCCTCTGGCAATTATTAAATTTAAGAGAGTAACTATTACACTGAATAATTGTTCTGATGTGCTGCACCAATAGCTGCAATCAGAATCAGGCCAATAATTTCACTGTAGCCAAGAGCAGAATTGGACCCATAATTGCCACTGTCTTCCGATTTATTCTGTAATTCATATTTTCAACAATAGGCAATCTATTAGCAGTACAGAAAAACATGCAATAACTACTTGGGTGGACTCAGGATTCTTGGTTGCTCTCAGACAGATGGCTTTTTTTGTGATTCACACACACACACACACACACCCACACACCAGTTTGCTTTCAGTTGTATTGGAATTGGTTTAGTACTTCCATAGGATTTTAAAGGTAGAGTAGAAGGATTATTGGTCACGCTCCTTGAAATTCATCATGAAATGGTGCTGGTTTTGACTGTAACTCAGTATTTGTTGCATTTCTCTAAAGTGGAATATGTTCAGGACACACACCCTTCAAAGGTTTGCAAAGAGGAAAACAGTCTCAGCAGAATCTGCCTTTGCATCAGCTCCTGTAGGATCCTTAAATAACTTCTCTCCAACATGGCAATATTTCAATATTCTGCTAAAAGATCCTTGTTAACAGGAGGGACCCCGGATCTCATAACTGGGTTTTTATTACAAATCCCAGGGATGTTTGTTCTATAGATACAAAGGAATACTTTTGCTTTCTTGACTTTTTCTTAAGGTAAATTTTTTAGGGGTTCTGTTCTTTAAACTGTGTATATTTGGTAAATGCAATTACCTACCTTCTACTAACGGAACTTTATTTTCTTCCTTTATAGTAATATATAGTTCTGAAATTCCAAGGGTTTCTGGTGCTTTTCAGCTGTCACCTCAAGTCAAAATCATGGAGTTCAGCTATAAAAAAAAAATTATATATAATAAATTTAACTTGACCTAACTGAAGGTTTTTAAAGCAAGCAGGTATTTTTGACATTAAAAGAAAAAATTACTATGACTATTATCCACACATCTCCTTGCTTCTATTTATACCACACAAAAAAACCCCAACCCAAACTAGTCTCCAAAATGTGGTGTGAAGTTCAGTCCCTGCTAATATATGTGACAAACGGTGCTTCGGAGAACGCACTTTTATAAAACACAAAAGACGCTTCGCAAGGTTTCAGGTCATAAACCAAAACCACATAACCCGATATACAATACCACCTATATGTCCGCACAAATCCATAGGTATTGTTCGATTGTGGAGGGACACAGACACACACACACACACACACACCCCTTTTAGCAGCCCCCCGCGCAGTCCCGCCTGCGCTGAGCACGGCCCTTCAGCCCTTGCTATGGATGAGCCCCTGTTTAGAGCTTACCGGGCTATTTTATACACCCAAGTAAACTTTCATACTCCGGTTCAAATTTAATCAATTTTTTGTTTTTCAGCCTTTTGTAGATTGAGTCTTTTGTTAAGAAAGGACGTCTTGTTTCCAAAACACGCCAGAAGTAATCGCTGGCATCAGAGTGCCACCAAAAGGCAGGAAAAGAAATCAGCAGCCAGGCACTGACCTTTGCAGAGACAGCTAAGGTTATGCACATAACATTTGCTTGTTTACTTTGCAAAATAAGCAATGAGTTGGAAACTCCTAGCTTAGCAAGAGTCTCGCTACACCTGAAAAGCAACACTGACAACAACAGCAAAACCCCACGGTTGTTCTTGGTTTTGCTGTTGTTGTGCGTGGAGGCTATCTGCTCCGCTCTGTATCTATCATGATGCAACTTTAATAATGTTAGCCAAGACTGCTCAGAAAATCACAGCTGTAGCTGGAGGCAAAAAGAAAAAAAAAAAAAAAAAAAAAAATGGAAAAAAAAAAAGAAGGAAAAAAAAAAGGAAAGAAAGAAAGGGGCGGGGGGGGGAAGCTAAAATGAGGTGCTTCTCCCAAGCCTCACCTAGTGAGCTGAGTATTGGCTTATGCGTGAGAATAAGCAAACGAATCGATCGCTGCAGTAGGTTGATGGCTACTGGTCGTTTTGATGGATATGACGGTAAAAAAAAAGTCCAGATTGGTTCACAGTGGACCTCAAACCATGTCAGCTAAAACCAAAGAGACAAAAAAGTGACAGCTGCGGAGAGTACACTGCAGGCAGTCAATGGTTCCTGTGATTTATTGTTCCATCTGCCTTGCCGCTGTGAGGACAAGTTCCCCCTGATTTGGTTAAAATGAAAAGGACCTCAGAGAGCACAACGTGTTTTTTGAAAATGTGCAGAAACTATTTTTTTATTTCTTGATTTATGTGCCTTTCCCCCTCCATAATGTTTGCACCAATTGTTACCCAATAATGCTTACTGAAAAATGTGAAGCTTCCCAACCACTAAGAAATCCTCCAGACCGCCCCCACCCCTCCACCCCATCACAAAAAGAGAGGGGGTAGAAAAAAGAAAAAAAAAAAGGAAAAGAACCTTAAAAAAAAAAAACAAACCTGCATAAATAACCCATGCTGTCAAATGCAAGCCAGAAAACTAGTTTGTCTATTTTTTAACCTTCCTGCTTTCCAATTAACAGCCGCATTTTGGAGCCTGTGAAGCTGCCAGGCTGCGAGGCGGTTAAAAGCTGGGCTCGGCAATGGGTGGTGTGTAACCATTTAATATATTAGAGAGTTCAAACCCAGATTATAAATTTGCCTGAGCCACCCAAGTGCTATGTCCAACAGTTTTTGATTAGCGGAGGGTATTGCCAGACCTCAGCCACGCCACTTGTGTGGAGTGGACGGAGACTTTGCTGTGTTTACACACCAAGTTTTTTGCCATTTCAGACTTGAAAAGGAACATTTCCTTCATGCAGTTGATATAGCTTATTACCCCATTAAAGAGAAGCACCACACGACACTTCTGTCAGGGTAACACCAAGGCCTAATCAACACTTGGAGGTGTAACACAACACAAATAATCTCGCTCCTCAGGGAAGCCAGAGCAGCAGCCTGAGAAACGCTTGGGCTTTTCCCCAGAGATTTCAAGTATGCCATAGCAGAAATATGGTTAATGTTTTAATACATTTATGGAGCATAAATCATAAATGAAGCAGTAAGCATCCGGTGCGCCCTCAAAAGTTTTAACAAATACAAGCAAATTGAATGATTCTGGTAGAACGAGGTATTGATAATTTTCTGTGTGTATCACGCAGTGGGAAAAAAATGGATGCAGGGGCCTCTGAGACCCGCCGCGTCCTCGCATACATGATAATTCCCCACTTAACGCTGCACGAACTGGTAACCCACAAGAAGCAAAGGGAAGGTTCTGCTTCTCCCCCTCCAACAAACGTTTCATGCAGATCAGCAAACTTTCAGCAAATTTCCCATGAAAAGGCCGGCCGGGGCCCGCAGTGCACGGCAAGGCGCGGGGTCCCCAGCGGCCTGACCCCGTCGGCGGCCGCTTCCTGGCTCCAGGTTTCCTTCGGCCCTGCAGGTCCAGCCCGGTGTCAAAAGCTGGCCTTGTCTCCTGTCTCAGGATGTTGGTTTTACCTCTCAAGTGTTTCCTGAATTTGCAAAAATTCTTGGGGTTTTGTTTTTTTTTGGGGGGGAGGGATTTTTTGTTGTCTTTTTTTTTTTTTTTTTTCCCTGGCAGTTGTCTGCAAGCGGCTTAATGTTCAAAAGCCCATTTACCTTTTCCAGGGAGTGAGGGAAGCTGGGGCAGGGGAAGAAAAAAACCCACAAAAATGAAAAAAGGAGAGAAAAAAAAACAAAAGGAAAGAAAACCAAGAGAAAACAAGGAAAGAAAGAGAGAGAGAAAGAAAAAATTTCTTAGTCGCTACTGTTGAGCAGGGGGTTTTCTCCCGGGACCAGTTCTACTTTTGGAACATGTTATTGTCAGGCAGAGGTCAACATCTTTTACCTCTTTTTTCCATTATTCAAAATAAGTATTGATGTTATGTTTTAGCTATTTAAAAGCCAGCTGCCTTGCTCATTTCAGATATTTTTCCTGGTATTATTGTATGTGGTAATAGCTGGCCTGTGTATCGTCTTTCACAAAATCTAGCCTTTCAGGGTCTCAGTCTTCAAATGATATCAATCAAAATTTATGCAATTCAAAATCCATATGTATAGAGTCCCAGTTCACCTCATTTAATGATAATAGTAAACCACATGTTGTGTACATGTCTGAAACACTTTTCTAGTTCTTGACTGTATTAACCCTAGGGGCACTATGTTTTTGTACAGCTTGCCCAACTGAGCAGCATAATATATTGATTAATACTTGGCAACAACCGCATTCTTGAATAATAAAACCATGAACAAGGTAAACGTGTACTAATAAAACAAGAAGAGTGTCAATATTATTTGGGGATGTATGTTAATAAAAGATGCTAAAGAACAGGCGAGCCCCCATTCCCACAATTAACAAAGCTCAGTGCCTAAAGCTGGTCCCTTTTCCAGCCCTGCATGTTGTTGTTATTCGAGAGCCTCCTCGCCTACCTGGGCATCCGTGGAGCGGCCACAGCACGTGCTCCATATTTATAGGGGCTGCATCCAGTGCACAACAAAAAGTTAGGTGTTTCTGCAAAAGGCAAATGAAAATTAGCAATATTTCATCATTACCCCAGTTCTTCCTGGGCAGAGTCTGGTGTGGGTACTGCCATCAAAGCCTGGGAACAGTTACTGGTTTTACAATAGAATTTGCTTCTGACAGACTGCATTATTTACTTAAGGTTTAATATACAGTTAGAAATAAGATTTGCTTTCATGGAAAAACACTAGAACATTTGGCAAAGGAAGAGCCGAACATTTTCCTTAATTTGTTTTGGCAACTCTGAAAAATAGATCCCATTACACTCACGTTTGCATTCCAGAAACATAACAACAAATGATAATTTTGCGAAAATCAAGATATAATTAAAAATAGTGTGATACAACAAGCAGCGAGCGAAGGCAGAAGAATGAGAAGAGACATGCTGGAAAGCATTCCTTTCAGCACTGGGGATGACTGAGGAGGGAAAAAAGCAAAGGACACCAGCTGAAGAGCTATTGCTGGAGCTTATTTATTTATTTTGGATCTGAAGGAGAGGAGACAGCAGAGGAGGGAAGGACTTGAAAGTAAAAATTGTTTATCAAACAGTTAAAATAGTTTAAGGTTTGGGTGTTTGTTTTTTTTTTAAAGGAAGACAATATTTAAACACAGGTTCGTATTCATTTTTCAGTCATTTGACTTTTGTATGAAAACAAGTATTGAGGAATTAAACACAATTATGTTTTGATTAACTGGAGCTAGTTCCTAAAACCGCAAGGTAGAGCAGCAAGATTGCATCTGTGTCTTCCCTCAATGCCATCCACATGAGTCACAGCGAGGCAGGAAAGCTGTTGACAAATTAATACTTTAAGAAAATAAACTATGGTCATGTTGAACATAGAGCAACTTTATCCTGATTAATTTGTGTTGGAGTCGCTCCAGCCCCCTTTACAAAGCCGCGCAGTTTGTACAAATGTAATTTCCTAATATTTACATGAGGAAAGCCTCAGCCGTTAAGCTTTGCCTCCAGTGTGAGTTTTGTGGTTAGTAAAAAGACAATAAAAATACAGAGAGGTAATTGTAAGCACATTTGGAAAAAAAAAAAAAAAAAAAAAAAGAGGAGTGTGTGTGTGTGTATATGTGTGTGTGTGTGTGTGTGCAAAAAAACCCTGCTTTTCTCCACTCCTCCTTACAGAGCCCTATAAAAGTATGCTGTGCTGCAGTGTGCTCGCAGGGACTGCTGTGCCAGCCGGCACCCGGCAAAGGTTTCAGTAATGCAACACCTAATGCTTAATAACGGCTGTAATGCTGCAACTGAACCTCACAAACACACCAACCTTCCCAGGGCCAGCGCTACCTTCCAGCACCGGTGTTCCCTAAAAGCCGGTATAAATTCCGATTAGCCTGTCTAATCACACGGTCTCTGTCATTTTATGTCTTTATTTAAATAGAACATCAGGCATTCGTACAATTGTCTAATTTAATAAATACGGGGAGGAAAAATGCAGTTATGATGTGTTGCTTTGTTTGAAGAATATTAAAAATAACCTTTAGTTTTAATGAGATTTTTTTCCCCCCATCAGTTTACACAATTTTCCAGATGCAAAATGAGCTTTTGGCTGTAAAATATTTTATCACATTGTCTTACACAATAAAGATTAGATGTTTTTGCTCTCTCTCAACTCCACCGCAATTATTTTTTAGTGTTTGCAAATCATAATATCATTTAAAAACCATATTTTATACCTCATCTAAAATACTTTTATAGCAGTGTGATGAAAAAAACCCAACACAACATCTATTTAACTACTCTTTTAAGTGGCTGTAATATGCTTTGGTATAATTTCCCAGAAAAAGGCACAGCTAAAAAAGCTTAGCTGTTCTTGAAAACAAATCTCCCAAGAAGCATCTTTGCAAAAAATCCCCAGAATTTAATTCCCCTGGCTGAAGAGCCCAGAGAGCCTGAATATAAAAATAGTAGCCCTGTCATTTCACATTCATTAAGTGTGAAACTCAGAAATTAATAATGTAAAAATATGCTTTTTAATTAGTCTTACATTCTGCCCAATGTACTTAAATGGGATCAGCAGCTCCCTAATGATTTTTTTCTTAATAAAGTATTAGCCTGTGATGCACTGGGGTTGACAGGTATGATAAACTGGAAAGTACTTTTGGAGGCGTATGAATGATACCAAAATAGTACTCTCCCATTTAAATGTAATTAACATCAGGGAGCAATATTACATGAGGAGAAGCCTGCAAGATTTTTATTTCAGGGTATTTTTTTTTTTTCATTTCTTGTTTTATGAGTAGTTTGATGATTGCAGCAGTGATTTTATAATTTAATTACCTTTGTTGAAAGCTAAGCTTTTGCTAATAGCAGGTCAACAGGATCATAAAGCAGTCTTCAAAAATATTAAAAAGGAGGTAAATCCCCTTAGCTAACCTACACAATAAGAATGCGGGTGCGCATGTGTGTATGCAATGCGTTTTATAGATGTATGTATATACAGGCTGTACGTCTGCTCCCCTGTTATTTGTTTACTGTGCTATTTTAAATCAGTATTTACTCTCCAAAGGGACTTGTTATACATTAATCATATGGTGAAAAAAAGAAAGGCGGGGGGTGGTGGGGTGGGGGGAAGGGAAAAATAAAATAGGGGAGACAAAAAGGCGTGGGGTGGGCAGAAAGTTGTGGAGAAACCCCTCTGAAGCACCATGGATTTTGCCAGAACCAGAAGAGCTGGAGCCTGAAGCCGGTTGCTCCAGACTAGCAAAGGCCGCTCCAGCATCCTGCACGGCATGGCGGCAGCGGCCTGCTGCCGCCCCTCTCCCTCCACCGCCTCTTCCGCAAACACTTTGCGCTTTTACATTTCTAAAGCAGACGATTTTAAAACAGGAGATAAAAGATCACTGTTGACCTGCACTGCTTGTGCAAGAGTATTCCCTAACTTATTTATATGCCAAATGTCACTTGTGTTTACTTAAGAATTTCTTCTCATATCTCGAAGTCACAGCGCTCCCCGAAGATGCACTTGCCATAGGGTAAACAAGCAGGGAGGAGGGCAGCATTCCTGGCTCCCTCCTCCCAAAACCCACGACTTCTCCATGCACGGCACCTTCCCAAGCACCCGTTGACATTTCTGTATGTTTCCAGGCAGACGGATGCACGGGCTGAGGTGTTGGATGGTAGGGACAGCTCGTGACACCCACACATGGCAGCTCCCTGCGGGCCGCATGGGTTGTGCGTCCTGCTTGAAGGCCAGCCCCTCTTTCTCCACCATGTCTCAGAGATGGAATAAAGGGAAACTTGGAACTAGACAACCTAACCAGGCAAACCGTAACTGGGTACCCGCCAGACCATAGGTAATGAAGGAGACTTTCCATTTTGATACTGGTTTTCATTTGGTTTATTTGAAAATATCTAATGAAGCAAACAAACAACGAGTCCTTCTTTTTCGTTCTTCTATTGCAAACGCATCCTTCAGGCCTAATCTTGCTTCTGACTATCCCAACTGAAGTGTAAGTCCTTAGGGCAAACTAAAGCACTCATCCCATGACCAAGGTGGCCAAGGGATGGGGTCAAAGCATCCAGGTAAAGGCATTCCCCATGAATACGGTGCCACAGCATTACCCCAAAGACCTGGGGCAATCACGGTGACAGGATCAGGGTTCAACGGATGCCCAGCTGGTAGCAATGCCACACGGGATTGCAGATGCCTCGCTACAGGACATTCATTTCCCTTGCTTTGGTAACTTCCAACGTCCTTTAAAAATGCGATCATGAAATGTCATTTCTTTTCTATTTATCTTGGTGGTACAAAACTGCCTAACTATTGGCTATACGTGAGCTCTTTTATAATGTTTTTCCAATCACAAACACCATTGCATTGTTCCCCAGGGATTCCTGTGATGGATCTATCTATCTATCTATTTACGCGTTCATGAATCAAATCATCGGAGTGGAGAAAGTTTGTATAATCTATAGCTTTCATAAGATTCCACCAAACTTATACTTCACGGGGGATTTCCAGGAGTGTGACGTTATTTGCACCCCTCTCGGGCGCAAGCCAAATACCTGCTCTTTTCCCACGCAATTTACTGTCTTGTCAAAAATGCCCAACTCACCCCAAAAAACAAGCTTAAAATGTACGTCCAGCTCCCAGCCTGCAAAGGGAATTTCCAAGAGAAAGGATGTTTTAATGGGCAGCTGAATCAGAAACTAATCATCTGAACTGCCCTCATGTAAACACACAATGGAAATTTTATTACTGAGATATTTGGGGTTTTCCTGATAGAGAATAAAAGACAAATAATCGAACTTATTGGAAAATATTTACATAGGGCCACACAGGGCAAACCTTAGGAAAGCTGAACAGTATTTACTCAGAGGAATAGACCTGATGCGGGCAGAGGAGTGGATACCGCTCGGATGTCTGGGGAATTGGAGGGAGTTTTTCTGAATCAGACACACAGGCAATGGCCCCACACTGGAGCATCGTAATGCTTTAATTAATTAATGTCTGTAAACTGTTTGGTGGTCTTGGGATGAAAGGAGTTCTAGAAATACCAGGTATTATTGAAAATTAATTACTCCAGCCTTCCCCCCAAATCTTTCTAAACATACTTCATTTTTTAATCTATCCTGCTGCTTTAATAAAGTTCATTGCAGAATTATTTCCTGCTAAATATTAAAGGGGGGGGAAAAAAAGAAGAAGAGGGAACCATTTAAGTAGCAGATTGAGCTACAGCAGAAGAGACTGTGTAAGAGACACATTTTGGGAGGGACAAAGATCCCCACACAGGCAGAGGACACAGCAATGCAGATGTGCTACTCAAAGGGCTCAGCCTGCATTTCCCTGTTGTCCCCTTCAATGGCCAAGCCAAGACCTGGCATTCACACGTGCTGGAGGGCCTGCTGGAGGACCGCGCTGCCATGTGGAGACAAAGCCATGGGAGATGTAGGACCGCTTTGGGTCATCCAAGGACAATACGAACTGTTCCAGCTGCCGCCATGTGTGCATGTCAGCAAATCAATCACTCTAAATGCTATTCATCATTCAATCAAAGAGAGAAAGAACATGTATATTATTTCTACAACTCTGAAATAATTTTGTGTTCCTTACTGAAGAGTCACCTTCCACATCATTAAAAAGCAAAAGGGAGGTCCTGGAAGATACTCCATGTGCCAGTCCCACCAGGCACACTCCAGGTAGCTCTGAATGCATGGTCAAAACAACAAACTGCAACAGATACAATAGACAATATTTGGCACTTTTCCAAGGTTGCAGCTTTATACACATGTTTTTTAATTTATTGAACGCACAAATAAATAATTTTGTTGTTCCTTATTTATATGAGCTAGCCCTGTGGTCTGTCTTGGGTATTATAAAACTCTAGTAGTCTTGGAGCATCTTTCAGCTCTCCTTGGGCCAAGCCAACCCTTCTACTTCTGTGAGCAGACACAGCCCAAGTCTAACATGTGCCTCCTAGGAGGTTCAAGGGTAAAATGGAAGGAAATTGTCCAATGAAACTTCCATAGCTCCAAAATGACCATATTCTGCACCCTGCAGAGCTGTAGACATTGCAGTTAACTGTCTTCTCCTGGACTATCCCACCCCATTTCTCTTGTTGGAACCATTTAGGTATGCTGAGGTAAGGAAGCAGCTGTGTTAGTAGGCCCTCCATGGTCACTCCAGCAGGAGCACCCACCAACACCAACCTCTCCTCCCACCTCCTCCTCCCCTCTGCAAAAGTGAGCTGTCTCCCCAAAATACAACCTCAGTCCTGGCTGAATGGAGGTGAGATCTTCCATTGCACTCTTGCAACATTTTTCCACAAATTCTGAAAGAGATAAAGTCCTTCCTTACCATCCCAAGTCAAATCCACAAGTCAGGTCTCACCTATTGCCAATTTTCAACTGAAAAATGTGCATTTCACCAAATCTTCCTCTGGATACTTCTGAAAGTGAACAGCAGATGGGGCTACAGAAATCATCACATTTAAAAAAAAAATGAAAAACAGCCTTTTACATTCTGAAAAGCAATTTATTCTGCACCATTTCAAAAAATAAATAGGATTCTCCTTTCTGTTTTAAGACATCAATGAATCTGTCGCATAATGGGCTTTTGTAAACCGATTATCCTTGATAATCTCATTAGCTGAAATTATTTTACTTTTCTAACATGGTAGATTTTTAAATACCTTTTATTTCATATCCCTCTGGGCACGTTGCAGTGAAATTTACTATTAAGCAAAATAATTATCTATCTCAAACCCTAATGCTAAAAAGTAAAAAAATAAAATAATTATAATCTAAGGGCAGATAATAAAATGAAGAAAGTACAAGAAAGCCTACAACTGAGAAGAAAAAGGGAAATTTCCACAAGCAGGCAAATCTCTTCTCCCTGTTGACAAATAAATCACACTTGTTTTCCTATGAATATTAAGAAGTAAATGCTGGTTGATGGAAATGACAGATCTTGCTGTCAAGGTGTGGCTTGCAACCTCCCATGGTGGAGCAGAGCGTCAGCAGTGTGGTAACATCATGCTTTGGAAGGATGACACTCCTTCAGCTCCCACCAACCAGGAGCTGCATCACCCGCTTCCAATACAGACCTGAGCAATTAAGAAATGTGAGTTGTTTTGAAATAAGCTTAAATCTGCGTTTTTACGTGGGGAAGTTTGCAGCTGTAATGGGATTATGGTGTCGGCAGAGGGAGGGAAGTTTGCAGCTGTACTGGTTTGGGGGGTAGGAAGCAGCTGTTAAAATAGAGGACTAATGGTGATTAATTCTTATTATGTGTTTGAAGATCGCACAATGAGTTCAGGACCCAAACCCTCCCGCAGGGAATAAACTGAAGGAGGAGGATTTAAAAGGAGGGGAAATAGAAGGGGAATTTTAATGCACATTTGGCCTAAACGGCCTGATCTTAAATCACTTTATTAATATTTAAGTATATTGTATATTTTAAATCAATGTTCTTAAGACAAAAAATATCTAGCTCAGGAAACCTGTAATTCACGCATATTTATGCAGATTGGGAGATCACCTGCACTCTCAAAAATGCACGCATTGGGACCAGGCAGGGAAACATCCCTGCAACTTGCAGCGCAGGGGATGGGCACTGGCACACATCGACAGTGCTGGCTGGCCTGCAGAGACCCCCGTGCCTTCCTGCTTCCCGTGCAGCACCCCCCTGGCAGCGCTACTCCTATGCCACGATGGAAAAAAGTGGGGAGACCCTGTTCCACTCCTGCATCCACCACCATGGTGAGGGATGCTGGTAGCAACAGCAACAAGGCGCAAGCAGCAGATAAAGCCCAACCTGGGCTCAACTCGATTTGCAGCCTCCAGGGAACCTGCAGCATTTCCCAGATTCAGGGCAATTCACATAAGACCCAGGTTATTTGCTGCAATATTGTGGCCAGGTCCTACAGCCGGTTTGCAGAGATAGGTGATGTGCTGGGTGTTCTGGGGCTTCCCCAGAGCACAGCAGGTAGAAGATATGAGATTTCTATTTATATACTACAGCCTGGCCAGGAAAGTGACAATTTAACAGCAAAGTTAAGGGGAGATCAAAGCAGCTTGGAAAGGCCAGCAGGGCAGGTGGCGCAGGCAGGGTCCCCGAAACACCTGGGACATGGTGACCTAGCACAGGCTGCAGCAGGGTCCGAGGGAGCACCGAGACCCTCTACCTTGAGAAGCTTCCCCCAACTCATCAATTTTTCAGTTTGACAACTTAAAGTGTCTCTCACAGTCCTACTGTGGACAAAAAAGGGAAGAAAGAAAAAATAAAGAAGGTGGATAGCAGCAACAGGGCAAACGCCAAGATCTGGGGTTTGTTTTTCAGCCAGGACTTTAATGAGGATTAATCAAATGCTGTACATGCAAAGAGATTTCAATTTTGAATTATTGGAGGGAAGAAATACATGGGAAAATGGACAAAAAGCTAAACTTTTTTTTTTTTTATGTGAACATTTTGAGCTTAAACTTTGAAATCATACTTATCTTTTCAAAGCTCAAAGAGATCACAAAAAGATTTATTTTGGGACCAGATAGAACTTCCTTTACCAAAACAAGTCTGTGTATGATTTTCCTGTTTCTACATTTTTAAGATGTTTTGTTTTGCAAATATGGAAGAATTAACAACAATAACTCATGACTGTGCACCAAGTGTACCAAGAAATCCTGTCTTTCACATGGCTGTAGCTGATACCCATTCCCAGCAGAGCTGGTTAGTAAATTAAAACATTCCTTCTAGCAGCAACTGATAACTTCGAGCTGATGATGTAGGTCAAAGACATCTGCAGTAAATTATACCCCCCACCACAGGAGGAAGGGGCACACTTGGGACATGAAGATCGTGTGGATTCCATACTGGAGACCAAAAATATACATTTTTACTCATAGCTGCTGCATAACCAGATACCTCACTTTGGTTATTTTGCACCCAAGTATCAACGGGTCAGTGATAAAGGCTGGGATGGATTTATCTACTGACAGTCAGCCAGAGGGGCTGGGATAGGACACGGTTTAAGTGCTGGGTGCTCAACCACAGGGCCCTACGTGGAGCTCAGATGACCAGGAAAAAACGTGCTGGCCTGCAGATATCTGTGATTTGGTTTGCCGGCTTTGTGGGAGGCTTGGGTTTCGGCAGTGTGTCCATGTTATAATTAATAAGCAATTTCCGTTTGAATGGCGTGTTTTGTCTTCATTTGAGCACGTTCTTCACAAAGACAAAGATCAAGACAAACCTACTCAGAACACAACAAAGATAAAAGGGAATCATAAAAAGAGACAGACAGAGGAAAAGAAAGAACAAGGAAAAAGAGAAGACAAATAACAGGGAGACACCAAAGAGGACACAGAACAAAGATCGGCAAAATGAAAAGACAAAGAAAGGAAAAGACAAAGAACAGAGATGATAGAGCACCAGAAAATATGCAAGAGAGGCACAAAAGGAAAAAGGGGGGGGGGGGGGGGGGGGAACCAGCAACTGGGAACAAAGGGCAGAGAACAGAGCAGGAGGAGAAACACACAGGAAGGGAGGAAAATGGGAGAGAATTCAGCCAAGATGAGGCATGAAAAACAGCCCAAAGAACAAGAAAAAATAAACACCATGAAGAGAGAAAACAGCTAATCATCTTCTGATTTACATTAAAAAATAAGTCATGGGAACACAGGCTTAGCAACAGAAATGTTGTCAAGTTGAATGTCAAGATTTCTTGTGTCCTCTAAATTGAGTCAGACTGTCAGTACTTACCAAGCCTACGGGTTGGTGCTGCTGCTGTACCGGCTGTGGGAGAACAGGACTGGTGGGTTGAAGGATTAGTGCCCAGTGTTGAAGGAATGGCAGAAACCAGTGCTGAGAGAGGGCTGTCCTGGTTACAGGATGGATTTAGAGGGAGGTGCTTGCAAGCAAGGGATGCTCAAAAAGAAGCAAAAATCCCTTCATAATGGTAGGAGAACCATCTCCATGATGAACCAAGTGGGCGAAGGCACATCTCATCCTTTCTACAGCTTCTTTGCAAGAAAAGTATGTCAGAAAACCTGATGCACGAGTGTACCTATGGTTGTAATACATTTCTGTAACTCCATCAAAAAAATGTCCTTACCAAAAAAATCAACTTTATAGTAGCAGTTAACAGATACCCAGCCATGGTAGAAATGGCAAGAGTTGTAGGTTTTGAGCTGACCAAGGTAGTCTAGATGAGATTTAGAAGTAACACCTAGAGAAACCATAGAGGTTTTAATCCTACTGCAAAAACTGAGCAAATAAATTGTTCACAAATTTTGACAATAAACAAAAAAATAATTGAGGAGGTACAGCACTTCATGGTGAAAATAAACACTCAGGAGTTTTGTGCACATTGCAAAAAGGCGTAAGGGGCTGGAGGATTCTGAGATTTTCCTGTTGGCAGGTACAGCAGGAGGACACCAGAATGATGGAGCCAAGCTGGGACAGGGAAGTATTACAATAAGGGGTTGGATTTTTTTATTTTCCGCTTGAAGTTTCTTGCAACATCCCTCATCTGGCCCTTCAGCTTTACAGCACCTTCTCACCTCCTTGATAGCCCACCACTTTTCATGGCAGAGGTCAGGGGCTGGGTTGGAACTGCCGTTTTCCAGATCTGAGACAAAGAACTCCATAAAACAACATTTGAAGAAACTCAAAAGGTTCGAGGTCCAGCTGAGCATCATAAGACTAGATCTCCTAAGTACCTCTGGGTTTGGTCCTACAGAGGTTTTAAAGCAGCAGGTAAATTAATGTATCTGTTACAATAAAATATTGATCCTTTTCAGGTTTTCTATAGACCAAGGGAAGTTCTGGCAATTGCATTTGCCATCCAAATGCAGGATCGTTCAACAGAAGGTTTTCCAAAACCTAACTTTTGAAGTATTTCTGTTATTTTTCTTATTGAGATACTACCCTTATCCCTTATACAGGATCAGCTATCATGAAGGACTCAACTAGCACTGATTTTATACATTTGCCCGCAACAAACCATGTTTCTTCTGTTTTAATCCATGAACATTTGTATCGTATCTAATGTCACTAATACACAGAGCCATACTACTTGATATTCTTCATTCAGCGTTCAGTTGGCTGGCAGTCCAGGAAAAATGGTGTGCAGTGGGTTAAACATGCTTCCCATGCTGCTCGTTGGTTATATTTTATTTACCAGTATTTCTATAATGTGCTTTTTTAATATTTTTTTTTTTCTTTCCTTTTGAGATTTCCTCATTTCTTTCAGAACACTTTCACTTTATTTCCGGGCTGCTTCTCCCCAAGGGGCAAAGTGGAGGTTCAGAAACTTCATATGAACTTCCTGAAAAAGAAACAGATCACCTATTAAAAAACCCAAGTGGAATGTGCTGTGAATATAGTTTAATATGTCCCAAAGAAAGAGCTGGCTTTAATCACAACATAAGATTTAAAATTCATTGTTGTACTCAGTTTATTGATTTAATAATGTATTTACTATTTATGATTTTTATGGCAGATGGAATTCTATTTCCATTATTTAATTCAGGTTAATCAGAGGATAAAGTTCTTTTTTTATACTTTAACCTAAAGACTCTTCTGGTGCTCAAGAAGCAGACTGTTTTCCAGAACTGCAAATCAAATCCCTTTCTGTCATGCAATTATGGCTATTTCCTTACAAAATTATAATCTGTTTAAATCTAAGGCTAATATTTGAACTAAAATAATTGCACACGTGTGAGTAACATCTAAGGTAGAAAGGTTTCCAGAGGTGTTCTGACCTTTCAGCTGGTTTCACTGCTTTTGAAATGCTTGTAACTGGCTTTTGGGACATGCCACTACACCTTTCCCCAACGTACCTGAACATTCAATGTTAACACCACTGCTGGCCACTGGATGGGCTCCTCCAGATTTTAGTTTCTCATCACTCAAGACTAAGATCTTGGGAAGAACAAGCATCTGCCAAAGATGTTGTAGACAACATCTACAGAGTGTGTAGACACCCCTGCAGAACCACACCTTCTTGCCAGTTCTGAGGAATGTTTTGATTTACCCTCAGAACTGTTTTGACGTGATTGAACTTACATATCTTGAACTTCACAAATATTTATTATTCCTGTATCCCAATATCAAACTTACACTGCCGAATTGTTAGTTTCCTTGGAGAACAGCAAATATTATTAAAAACAGACTATGAAAATTCAGAATATGCAAGGCAAAGGAAAGAGAAATCAAGAGTAATGACATTTTCATGCCACCTGACTTTATCCTACCCTAGAATGATTTCCAGTCTTGCTGATATTTGGTTATTGGTCTTGCAAGCTCTGGTTTGAGGTTCATCTTGTAGCTTTTTTTTTAAAAGGGCACTCCATCCTCCGAGTCCCCACTGCCAAAGTACAAGCTTTGGGGCCCAAATGCACAGCCATACCCAAGCCCCCAGGCTGTCAGCCTGCAGCCCTGTAGGCTGGAGAGAAGCTGCTGGATGTACAAAGCTCCTTTTCTAACCTCCATGAGCTCTCTGCCTCCTAGCCTTGATTAATACACGGAGTATAACAAAGCAGCTTTCACACCCTGTTCTGATTAGAGGAACTCCTCACTTGCTTAAGCCTGTGTGAAAGTAAAGGAAAAAAAGATGCATTTTCAATTCAGTCTCCCAGATGCAGAAGTGGCCCTATGAGTGTAGTTATAATGTGCACTGAACTGGTAGCATCTTTCTCGTGACTATATTCTCATCTGCTCACGCAGCTCAGTCCTAGAGCTTGCTTGCAGCAAGGCCAGCTGTGAGATGGGAAACTCACACATTCAGAGCTAGACTTTAGAAAAATATCAAAATAGCTACAAAAAAAACCCAACTCCAACAGGCTTGAATGCTGAAAAGAAGCTGGAGTCAATGAAAAAAAATCAGTGTGCCACAGCCTGGGAATATTTCTACAGACAGACACAAGAACAGAGAAAGCTCTTGGGCTCTCCAGGAAGACAGAGAAAGTAAACTCTGTTCTTAGGATATTCTGTTGATTTTCACTCCCTGTTTTCTAGGATTTCCAGAGGCAGGATTAAGGATGCTCCACCAAAACCTTTTTCAGACTCCATTCCCTTTAGGGTACGTGAGGATGCCAGTTCTACCCTTTCCACAGTCCTGCAACCGTATCTTCTCCATCTCCTCTCAGACAGAAGATGATATTGCTTCTACAGCACTGCCTATCTGTGGCAACATACAATAAGCAAAGAAACCAGGGAAGAATCTCACACTTCTGATAGTCAAGTGAAAAAATACATATGTCTATAAATGTGTGCTTTGGTTTTCTTTTGCTTTATTTTTCCCTGAAAGAAAAAATTAACACCATGGGAAAATCTGCCCTTCTGCCTACGCTAACTTGGGAGGAGCAAGGTGAATGGACAGAAATACAGAGGTATAATTTAAATGCTATTACATCTGAGTTCAGACCCCTTTCAGAAATGTGACCCTCCACCACATTAAGCTCATACACAATCCCAAACCACAGCTGTAAAAGCATCGCTCATTGTAAAGGTCCAGTTGTGCTGTGGGACAAACATACGGCACTTACCAGCCCACCCTCTCTTTTCTGCTATACACTATCTGAATTTTATAGTTTGAAAATGAGGGGCATCTTACCCAATTAGATACTCCATAGCCTAATCAGCTTCTTTCTCTACCAGGAAAATATTATGCGTTTCGACCCAGCTGTTCCCTTGTGTTGTTGTGTTGTCAGTCATATTCTGCTGGAGAGAAAAGCAATGGTGAGCTGAGGACATTCCTGCACATCTGTTAGCTAAAAAACAGGAATAGTAAAGGATGTTAGAGCAATTTCCAGAAACAATAAGAATTAGTTGCTCATCTGATACTAACAATGTGCACCTTTCCCTCTTCTTTAGCATGTCTGTCAAATATTGTAATTATTAAGGACCAACAATGTGGCTTTTTATGTGAACCAGTGCTGACTACACTGGAGTATTGCATTTTTAATTATTATGATGTTAAATGGCTTTAATTGCTGACACTCTCCTGATTCACAGAGCATTTTTATAACATTTATTAAAAAAAGGCCAAAGTTTATTTTACAGTCTGCAATAAAGCAGAACACAAAAACCAGCAATTGGCTCAATGATCCCAACACATTAGTTTTATACACAGACTGCATATTATTCTTGCTCTATAAGTGATGTGAAAAGCAAAATTGAAGTCCTGTACAAAATTTGATCATCTTACTTAATAACAACAGATGCTCAGAGTGGTGGCATTTTGAAAAGAGCTCTGTATGCTACTGGTTATTAAATGGCAGGACATTTGGCATCCTCTAGCATTATACCATTTGAAAACCATAGAGTCACATAAATAGCCGATGAGAGCTAGAAAAAAAAATTTAGCTCCTGTCTGCATAACAAAACTCACTTCATTTGAAACATTTGAAATGGCTAGGCTGCCTTTCAAAAGAAAAGTCCGGAAAACTTATTGGAGAGGGAACTTCCCTTTTATCTGAAAAACATAGGAAAGCAAATATGTTCGGGGGAAGAGAAGAAATGGTTCAACAGCATGACTGATCAGCCTTAACTGAGAATGCTAATGGCTTCTGCTGCTTTCTGTCAAAAGCTCAACACTATTTGGAAACGGCTCTGACACAAAATTTCCTTCTTGATTTTAAAATGAAAATATTGGCAATATGTAGCCAAATTACCATAAATGCAGGATGTATCAACAACACATGGGTATCATTTTAATGGTGCAATTCCTATTCAATAAAGAGGAACCAATAAAGACAGTGGCTTACTTTCTTCCCAGTATAAATTATACTCACAGAACATCTACTGCCTACACAGTTATACCATTGCTATTTGGTTAGATTCATATATACTATAAAAAGTTCTAATCAAGTTGATGGGCACATACCATGTAGCTTTCTCATTTTTATTTGAGCTTAACCAGCCACTATGTTGTGCATTTATCAAGGCAGGAACCACAAGGATCTACTTGTCCAACACATTTTACCTAATACAACTCATTCCACACACTGTTTCAAAGAAGAAAAACAGAGCTGCAAGTAAATACCTACAAAAAAAAAAAAAAAAAAAAAACACAAAAACAAACCACAAAAAAACCCCCCAAAAAAACCCAAAACCACAAAAAAACCACCCCAAACCTTAAAACAAAACAAAACAAAACAAACAACAACAAAAAAGCCAACAACAAAACAAAACCAAAATATACAAGGAGTTTGCCTGAGAACTGAAGAAAGGATTCACTGGGCTATAAGGCGGTGTGTGGGGTGTGGGGGTGTGGGGCTGTGGTGTGTACACGTCTTTTATGTCTACTTAATAAAATCTTGAAGACTGGGTTATAATGGAAGTGCTTATACATCCTTAACCATGGCGTTGCAAATGGTACTACTATCATTAAGAGTGCATTGTTGTTTGTTTTATGCTAATCTTCCTTCAGTGTGACAGACTGTCACCTGCATGGGGGGTAACTTTCAGCACTATATTAGCCCATATGCCACAAGCTAAATTGTATCTAAGCTATGGGCTAATTATGGATGAGTTAATAAAACCAAGCAATGTCAGTCTGGCCACTTCTTCTGGTCCTCTGCCGACCCCCCAAGTGAGTTATTGCCTGCTCTGTTCTCTTAAACTATTTTCATTTTTGTTCTCGACAATTGCTGCCAAGCTTTATGTTTAAGACACTTTAATCCTTTTCCTTTCTCTATCGTGTGCAAGATCTGATCAAAACAATCTCTCTATACTTTTTCTGTGAGATAACTTTCCCCTGTTAATCAAGGGGTGGTGCAACTTACTGAATACTAAATGTATTGTGTTAAGTTTCCTGGAAATCTGTTTGCACAGCTGTGATATAAAGAAGAGATTTTCATATTTTCAGGGAGAAAAAAAGAAAAAAAAAAAGAAGATCATCTTCCTTAAGTATGAGATCAAAGAGATGAACATTTATTCCATTAAATGCATATCCAGGTAACAGAAAACCATAGGACTGGACAAAGATAGTAAAGAGTCTTTTCACATGTTTTAAGGTCAAGCACATGCTTAAGTGCTTTTTTGGACAAAGGCCCAGCTTCTTTCCCTTCTTCAGAAGGAGGGAAGGGAGGAAGAGGGTACCTCCCAAGTGTTAATGTTCCCACATCACTCCGTCTGCTCTGCTTTGTCCCCACTTGTGCCTTTCAGTTGTCAGCCCCTGGCAGCTGTGAGTGTGCTCACTCTTCAGCATGCTTTGCTTTTCCAAATGCACAGTGCTACGCAGTGTTCACCAGTAAAGCACAACACTGCAGTATGCAAGGTTAATCTTCGGACCGACTCAAAATATAAGAGAAATTGTAGAAAAATCTTGTCAGTGGTTGAGAAAGGAAAACAAAAGGGGCAATATAAAGTGAACTGGACTTCAGTAATAGGAAAAGAATAAGGGAGAAAAAAAGTGATAATGCACATCGCTTCTTTGCCTCCACTTGCACAATGGTCCTTCCCTGATCTCCAGCCTGAAAGAGCATCTCAGGAGCAGGCAGAGACCAAGCCCACTTGAGAAAGGGAGAACTACTCAGAGACTACTAGAGTTTTAATTAAATAATACTCAAACAAGGAATTTCAACAAAAACATAATGTTAGGGAATATATTCCTTAAACCTGGCAATAAAGTGCTTTCCTGTATGTAACAACAGACAAACACCTAGCAGTGGAAGTCATGGTTCAGGATATAAGACATCTCCGAGTACTGCTCAGCTCATTGCATTGGACACCTTCAACCAGAAAGCCCAAAGCTTAGGACAGACTTAATGTGTCTGCCTGATCAACCTGTTCCAAAGCACCCTCCTCTAGTCTACAGGGCTTTCAGGATTTTATTTTCTGCATTCAGTCCATCTGAGTTAGCAATGGAGTATGACAATGAAAAGGATCAATCATAAAACTTCCAGAGAAAAGGACAGAAACAGAGAAGTGTGAATTCAGATGTGGTAGGAGATACTCAGCATTTTTAAATTTTGACCCCAGAGCTCTCCCCAGAGAGTTCTTAACATCTCCCTATGAGCCAAGGTCTGAATTCTGTCCACACAGTGAAGATATTTAATAAAAACTTGCATTAAAAAAAAAAAAAAAAAAAAAAAAGCAGGCTCAACCTCTGGTAATCAACAACATCCTTCCAGTCCAAGCATTCTCCTTTTTAGATAATGCTGTGCAGATAGAAAAGGAAACACCACAAGGTTGCTGTGCTTCGGAGCTATTACTTGCACAGTACAACTTCATACCACTTTCAATACAAGTATGCAAGAAATAAGTAGATTTCTTGCTCTTTATTTCCTGTAAGGAACAATGCCATGTTTCACACAATGCCTTGTTAAATAAAAAGTCGTTGGGCAAACTGCCTTTAAACCCATCAGATGTAATGAAATGTTTTATCTGGAACTGGAATTGTTTTTCCAATTCGAAGTTTTACTCTCTCCTTGGCTTTTTTGGCTTTCCCTTCTTATTTTCTTCCCTCAGTTTATAGACAGTCTGCTAATCTACTCAGACCCACAGTACTGAAAACTGTCTTCTCACTCAGTGAGTCACCCCTGGAAACATATTATTGCCTTAAAAGTCAAGTTCAGACCTAATCACCACTTAGTACAAGGAGACAAAGGCAGTATCATTGTTATTCAAGTTACTTAATCCTTTACTCAAGAAAAATTCTTCCCTGGACTATTCCCTCACATGAGTGAACCCATTGGTTTGAAACTGAGATTAAGTTTTCCCCCTAAAAGATTAACTTAATTAAATTAAATTCAAATTCAATTCAAACAAATTCAACAATTCTGGGAAATCTTATGGTTCACGTTACATGGATCACCTTTAATGATTACAACAGCCCTTTCTGGCTTGATGGATCTTGATGAGTCTATGATTCTGTGAAATTACTTAATAGATTAATTAAGTCAGAATAGTAAAGCCTAATTCAACCTTCAAAACTGAACTGGTATCTCTTACCTTGTTTTCTCTACAACATCAAGGATGGTTGTTTTTTTTTCCTTTTTACTGTTGTAAAAACACTGGTGCAGGAATTACTGGATTGTGCTTCTCTTTCAAATACCAGGATCTGTAACGAAAGCTTCCAGAGAGGGTTGTTCAGGTCTTTAATATTATAACATGTATTCTGTCTCTTCTTGAGCAATTGAGGTCACTTGTTAGCAGAATATCCCCCAAGTAGTTCTTCCCAGCAATTCAGGGACTTAAGCAAGCTAGGAAAGGCAATCCACAGCATCTTCAGGAACTGGAAACCTCTATTTCTGGTATGCGAAACAAAACTTTACTCTGTAGGAGGTGGCACAGGAGCAAATATTATACAGCAGACATTAGTGGGTTTGTGGCTGAATCAATTACATTCCGACACAAGCTTTTATTGTAGCAAACTCTTTGAGAATGACCAGTCAGGCTCTGTGACCTATCAGGGTTTTTAAATGCAAAAATAATGAAGTACAACTTCCCTTTCAGTCTTTGTGCTTATGAATTACACCTCAGGTTGCTTTCTCCTTGGTAGTCATTCCTCTTCTGTATCACCTTATGTTTGAAGAGATCTAAAGATTAGACCACTTAATGGCACACTGTGTTCACTATACAAATTATTGATTGCCTGTTTTTAGACCGTTTCTCTCACAGTCTCCTGTAGTGAATTGAGAATGGAATACAGCTGATAATATGTGCCCTTTCCTCAAGTTCAACCACCAAAACACTTGGGTTACAATCTCACAGGACGTTTCTATCATTATCTTGCTTCCCCTAACCAGTAACGCTTCAGGTTTTAAGAAGCAGAACAGCACTCACTGTCAGCCTGAGACACTAATTTATTTTTTTTTTTCTGTTATACCTGCATATATGAATACTATAATAGAATCTGGATTATGCATTTTCTACAGTTGTTTCCATATTTCTTATATCATAAAATAAAGTCTGAGCCTAGCCTGCAAATTTAGGACGTGTCCATGAACTTTCCCAACCTTGCCATTCTTCAGACTTCTATTTCCAGAAAACCCATCGATACACTGTAAGTAAGCTTACATAGTAAACCCCCTCTTTTTGTGTGTCTTGAAAGAACAGAGGAAAAAGTCCATTAGATTTTGGTCTGAGAAAATGAAAAATTAATTCTTATCTGCATGAAGGACCTCCTACAGAGCCTTTGGAGTAGAAAAGCTGTTACAGTGGAAGCAAACTGTGTTTGGGAAGAACCTCTGTTATCCTAAAAACAAGCTAATGAGGTTGCTGTTTCCAAATGTAAAAGGCAGAATCTTTCTGGCAGTTGACCACAGGACTCCAGGCACCCCAAACAACGAGCAGCCCTCTCCTGTGCTTCTCCTCACTCTGAAGAAGCCCCACGGGACCCCGTGCATCTGCCCAGCCTTCCCCTTCATCCTCTTTGGGGCTGGTTTTAGTGACAGCATGACACTCAGTGCAGCGCAGCATCTCATACAACGGAAAGAAACCTCCTTTGAGTACAGCCCCTGTGTATCTCCTCCTTTCACGCCTCCTCTTTCTTCCTGGGAGCTTGCTCTGAAGCAGGTCAGACCTGATGTCTAATCAGGCCAAAACTTCTTCCCTTTAGCCCCAGAGCTACAGGAGAGAGGTGGGCAGATCTCCATTTGGATGACCTTACCAATTGCACTGATGAGTTTAGCTCACTGTGCTTGCCTCTTTGGTCACTGGGTCATAAGGCCACCCATCCCATCTTCCCATAGTGCTTCCCACTATCAGCGCTAACTGGAAAATGCCCATAGAATATTTGATTTACTGGTCCCAAGGCTGGAGCACTGAGCTAAAAGACCTTTTCCAGCCAGCTGTTTTCATCCACCACTTCATCTGTGTCTTGCACAAGCTCAAACAAAACAGATGCACAACTATGATCATCGTTGCATTTGGTATTGCTGCCTTTATGTATTTAGAGCATCTAAGTTTAAGAGCTCAATGCTTTGTCTTTAGGAAGGTACAATACCTTCCCTGATAGAGGCTGCAAGCCCTTGGGCCACCAGACAGGCACTGGCAGCAGGAGCAGCAGGGAAGAGAGGTTGGGCTGTGCCTGGTTCTTTGTACACCTTTACAAAGGTTTGGAGCTGAACAAAAGCACTTACTGCCTCTGTGGACATGTGCTACAGGTGCCACATCTCCAAGTCCTACAGAGGGAAAAAGGGCTGGTTGACTGTGCTTTACTTTGTGTCAAATTATCATCTGGGCAGGGGGGAGCATGACGCAGGAGGTGCTGCACTTGTTAACCCCCCCGCCCCCCCCCCTCACTGCTATAAAGATGCCTTTCGTAAAGAAAGTGATACAGAGAGCAGGCTAACCACAGATGAAGAGGAGCCAGGAGATGGCACAGGCTTAAGCTGGATTGTGTACAATATACAGTTTCCCAGCACTATGAAGAATCTATATATTTACATAAGAGAAAGATCCTCTTTTATAGTGCAAAATTCAATCATTTGATATGCAGCAGCTGGATACTGTAAAAATCATTCTTTGTGTATCTCATATTAACTCACGGTAAGCTGATACACCTGAGCTTTGTACAACACTCGGGGTTGAGTATATATAGATTGCTCAACTTGGAAAGGTCACTCATGCTGTACACAGGAACCTGACCACAGTAATCTGTAAAGAGCAGATATTGTTCTCCTTGTTTGTAAAGACTTTAGGAATGTAAACAGCAGCACCCGGGCTCTTTCTTTGGGATGTATCGAATTCATGGGCGTTGTGTGTGAAGTTTACAAATGTAAGACTTTGCAGTTGGTTTTGGCAAGTCTAGTCATAATCTTCAGCAAAATCAAAACACAGCAAAGATCACACTCCACATTTCTAAGACTTAATTTAATTAAAATCTTTCATTGGGAAGGGGTAGTTTCAAGCTCTCCCCCCTTCTTCCTTTGCATACAGACATAAACATTTACCAGAACCAAACTCAGCATTGATTTTCCTTTATCCCTTGCGCTAGCCTGAAGTCCCGAGAGATGAGCAGATGAGGTTAAGGTTAAGAAAGTTATGCACAACAGCTCTTAACCCAATGGCTAGGAAGATAAACAATGTGCTAGTATCATTTAGGTGAATTTGTCTATCAAATTACCTGTATCCCTGTTGGATTTGGTACGGAGTGTTCCCACTTTTAAGTGAATACTTCGCTAGTGCATCTTCAAAAGGTTTCTTTGCAAGATTTAAGTCAAACATCCATTACAAGAAAGGTTGAAGTTATAGCCATCTGTTTGGACAAGGTCACCTGGCACCAGGTTAGAAACAGAGCAAAACAAAAGCACAGAAAATTGTGCTTTGATGCTGTATTACATCTACTCCATATTCCTTCCAATGTAAAAATTCAGATGCCAACGCTGACTCTCTGTTTCACAAGCTCATGAAAGTCAGAGACTTAACAGAGAGTTTTTCCACAGGTCAGCTCTTCAGCTGTCAGAGATGTCTTAGCATCAGGGACACCAGTGAAGCCACAACAATTTATTTTATGGGGGAAGTAGTGTAGCTGGGTGGTCTCATGTTAATCACTGACAAGTTTCTGTAGCATTGATGGTTGTTCCCAGCACAGATTTAAATGAGCCCCAGTCTAACGGTGACTTTTTGGTGGCGTTCAAATTAAACAAATACGTCTTTTAAGAACAACTCCTGTTGTTTTTGTCTTTTTTGTATATTTATTGTAGCTCTGTACAACGAATTGTGCTGATTTAAGTGACATTATTTCCATCTTGAAACCACTTAGGATGAAAAGACAGTAAATAAGCTGTTTCTTCAATATAAACCTAAGAGGTATTTGAATATAAAATACTAAGTAAGCTCACTGCCTTTCTCAGACATTTGTTTTCCTTTCTCAGACATTTGTTTTCCATTTGCCTTTGAAAAAAAAGAAAAAAAAAGAAAAAAAGAAAAAAAAAGAATAAAAAAGAAAAAAGTATGCTTTGTAATGTCTCTATCTTATTTAATTATTTGCGCCAAATCCAGATCACTTACCCCCTTAGGTAAAGACTTTTTTTTTTTTTTTTTTTTTTTAATTAAACACAAAAGTGCATGAAGAGTTTTATTTTTCATTTGGCAGTTTGGTCCAGTTTTCATAAGCTGAGAACATTCACTCAAGGTTTTACTTGTGTAAAACCAAATTAAAGGATAAATCCAGTATGCATTCCATGTAACCACTTTGCTCCATGAAAGGCTCTAGAAAACTGTGGAAGCCAAAGGTAGCTTTTACTAATTTTGTCCTTGGGAAATCACATATCCCAAGACAAAATAATACTGAGGGAGGATAAATTTCATATCATTAATCTTGCAGGGTTGTTAGTCATCTTGAAAGGGCTTTTGTATCTTTTTCTTTTTATTTCCTTTCCTAGTATGGGTTGTTTTATTATTTTTTTTTTCTCTACAGATATTTGCCTGGCCAGAAAACTAGTTAGTAATAAAAATGAATTTCATATACTGAATTTTAACCTCATCAGAAGTTAGCAGAGAGACTACTTGCCATTTCAGTCCTACTTTGCTCTCCAAAGTAGGACTTTGATCCAACATAAAATATTTGCAACACAAAGTGGCCGTAGGCTTAACTACTGCTGCTGTAGGAGCCAAACTCTGCTTTCTGAGGCACAAGCCGAGTTTTTCCTTTTTTAGCCCATTCTCTATTCTGCCCACTGTGTGCAGCCACCAATTCCACGAGTAGGTGCTAGCCTTGTGTTCATGCTGCAGAACTATCCCTTATCAGATGAAACAGCTACTCAGAATTCTCTCAAAGCAAGGAACTCGGGGTAGCGATCCAACGAGAATGGAGTATTTCCTGACCAGCACTATTGCCAGCCAAGGAGCATCAGCATTGCATCGACTCAGTTACATGAACATATTTTTATGTGAGTGGAAGGTCATGTTTCATGTATCTTATTTTATCTTCAAGCAATAAATTGAAGAATAGTTACTTTAGACTGTTCTGCTCGCACAGATTTATAGATGTGACAGCTAAACCTCAAAATTAACAGAGAAAATTTTACTTTCATAGTCATTGCTTGTAGAACTCTTAAATCTATTTGTACCATAATCAGTAGAAAAGGAGTAGAGAAAATAGTTTGTCAATAGAAAAGGAAAAGATTTAAAGTGTATTTCTGGTAATCAGACACAGAAATATTCTGCAGGTTGATAATTCGCAATTTGCAAGACAGCTTTTTTAGGGAAAAACCACTGAGTACAGAAGTTGTATAAGCACTTAAACATCCTGGACAACGAAATGGGCTGATTTATCCATCTGATTTATCCCAGGTAAGGACAAAACATGTTTCTCAGTCATTTGCAAGGCCCAGCCACATACACTTCCCTTGTCTTTATCCTAGAGCCTCAAATAGGTGGTGGCTGCAGGGAGCACAGGGACAGAGCTGGAAGTACATGCACCTCGTCCTGCCTTCCACAATGTCAAAGTAAAGCCATAAATAACTCTTCTGCTTTGGTTGTGGCCCTCATACTGGAGTATAAAACTACTGCTAGCCAAGTCTTTCCAGTTCTTGATTGTTTTAATATTTCTAGTGTCGGGGGAACTAGCAGCATCCAGATGCTTTTCCTACCATTACTGACACCCCTCCCGTTCTCCAACATCAGCAAAAACCAGTGGGAAGTCCCAATCTCCTGCCCAATATATGCACACACTTCTGCTAATGTGATGCAAAAAGAAACTCAAAGAGGGAGAGAAGGTTTAAGTTCTGGTTAGGGAGAAGTAAAATTAATCAAGACCTGCTTGCTTTCTATAGCCAACAGCACACACGTGGTTAAAACAAAATGGCAATGGCAATAAAGAATGTCATGCAACAAAACTGCATCCTTAGTCTGACCCAGCTCCTGTGAGAAGTTACTTTTAGAAGTTCTTAATAATTCCTGATACTTCTCTTTATAAATGTGTCTACTCTGCAGATGCTCAAGGAGAAAGAATAATTAATTTATGCCTGTAAAACACTTAGCACATTAAGCCATATTCAAAGCAAACAGTGTCAATAACTCACAATAAACCTGCAGAAACATCGCTTGATAGAATAGAGCCAGTGCCTATTTGTACTACAGAAAAACTTCTTCTGGACCCTAAGAAATCTTTTTCTGTCTGCTTAAATGATGCTCTGCACCAGGTGGTTCTAGAAAAAATGTCCTCAAAGCTGCCAGCACAGCCTCTGGAAGAGCAAATCCCAGGATAAAGGGTTATTTAGGAGGTTTAGAGCCTATAGGTCACCTCAGGGAGATAGGACTGCAAAAGCACCTTCGTGGTCCAAAGTGGCTCAGTTGGAGAGATGTAAGATGTAAATTGGGAGAATTTGGGCTACATTCCCTTGCAATGAGGATCTGCCAAAGACCAAAGTAGCCTGAGATCAGGATGAGATATGCAAAAGGCAGTTTTGACCCAGGCTTCCTCTTTTTCCAGATGTCTACCACATGAGTTTTAAATTAGTAAGGGCTGTAGGACTTGGCCCTTCTAAAACTAAGCGATTAGATGATAGTCATCGTTGCCTAGCCGCATTTGTAAGAAATAATTTCCCTCAAAGAATCATTAAACAGAAGGGCATCAAAATTAGTTACAGAAACAACCATATTTGGCTTGATCTTTGGTTGTTGTAAATCAGCATAATCTGAATGACTTGAAAGAAAATTATGCTAATTCATAGTACTGAGAATCTGCTCTATTGCACTTAAACTCTGCCCAACATCTTGACATACTCTGTTAGTTTAGTGTTTATTCTCCTACATTAAAAAGACTAAAATACACACCTTTCATCTGCTCTCAGCAAATTGTGGTGATTTCTCGTTGGCTGAAACTATCAGCTGTGGCCGGCCACAGAAAGGTTGTCCAGCTGCTTAGGAGCCCATTTAAATATGAATTGAAACAAGAGTGTTTCATGGAAATTTGGACGCTCCTAGCTCTCACTGGCTTTGTCTGCCTGTAGATTGTTTGTCCCTCCTTTCAGTTCAATAGCTTCTTTCAAATTATAACAAACAAGTATGCTGGGGAATACCACGAAACAGCTCCAAAGATGTAGTGCTCTTTTATATTCCTGGGCATGTCACTTGCTAACAGCCCCAACGCCTGCTCCTGCAAACTGGAACAAGGACAAGAACCAACAGAAATTCCCTGCTCCTGAGGAAACAAGGAAACAAACCAACCCACTCCTCGAAACAAAGAGCAAAAAATATTTCCTCAATCAGGCAGCTGAAAAAGTGTCCAGGACCTGGCAACCCTTATTCATGTGTGGGCCTTGCTTTTCTCACCAGTCTGGCTCATTTCAAATGGTTTCCATCAAAAATAATGGCCAAGAATTGATTCTTCTGTGCCATGAAAAAAAAGGGTACAAAGTAAATGAGATAAAGTGTGCTGTAAGAGTATAAATTAACGATGATTTCATAGCAGACCTTCTTGACTTGCATAAGATTAATTGTGACATTAGAATAAATGTCTAAATCGGGCACTAGAACTCTTTCTAAAGCTTGGATTTGCATGGGTACATATATTCCTTATAAATTTTACAAACAGAAGATTCAAGTCTCAACTCAGATGTATTAATTATTGTCAGATCTGATAGATTCCAGTCTCTGGAAATCAGTAGCAGTGCAGTGGAATTATTACTATTACTATGCACATTATTCTTTTTCTAGCTATCCACTATGATTATCGTTGATTTATTTGGGGGGCAAATAACAATGCAGATAAAATATGCATTTTTGTATGTTTTACAAACTTAGCTGGTACCATAAAAGAGCAAATTCTCATACTTCTTACCCCAAATTTCTCTGTTTGCTTTTAACTGGCAGGGCAGGTTATCCCAGACACAGACCTGACCTGTGTGATCCAGAATTTCTCTCTTTCCTAACACACCTACATGGAAAGCAGTTTTCTCTAATGAAATCAGAAAATGGCAATGGCATACTGTGTGTCCAGAGCAAGTTTCAAGCCTTTTTCCTTTCCCTGATGGTCACAGACTCACAGTATGGGGAGGCTTATTTCTTAAATGTCATTGCTTTTGTCACTTTAAGTTCTATTAAGATTGGTTATTGACTTTATGTATAATTAATGGCTTCCAAAGTCCTACATTTTTACACATGATAAATCTTGGTGCTGAGAAACCAACAAATTCTTGTTGTTTATTGCCCTTCCCTCTTCCCCACCCAGGAGTAACAGAAGTCACTTGAACTAAAGCCTTATGGCTTCTTCCATAAGCGTGTCTGGATGTTTCTCACTTAGGTTGACGTGACAATTATTAGAACTGGCACATATAAACACAAAAAGCAAGAGGCATTAACAGGTCTATTCACTAAGGGTTCTGCACCCTTTCCACAAAAAAAAAAACCAACAAACTTAAATAAAAGTAACATGCCTAAATTGTGTAAATGTCAAGGTTTTCTCATTCATTAATTCCCCTCTCTTTGATGCGTAATGCTCCCAACTCTGTCTCTGCTCAATGGAGAAGTGCTGGACTGAGAAAAAGCAAGTCATCCTGGCACATTCACCAGCTCACAAAGGATACACACTTGGACTATGATCCAAAAATGCACTTATGTGCATTGCACCTATGAAGAAGCATTTGTTCGGAGGTCATTTCCCTCTGCCCCCGAGGGGACTGACAGCCGTAGTCTTCACCACATGGGCCTGGGAACAGCTCCACAACATCTCCTGGTGCCACAGAGCTGTGACCCACTGTATCTGAGTGAAAGACATAGGAAAGAGTCAAAAGAAAAGTTCGGTTTTCCCACCTTTGGACCATGCCAGAGAGCTTCTGCCCCTGAGAAAGAAGGTCATCTCAGATCATCACAGCATGTACCCACAGAGGAGACAGTGTCTCCTCAACATCAGTAAGCTCTACCCTTGCAGAAGTAACATCATCCCATAAGAGGCAACCATGTTGTGTATTGTGCAATGCACCTTTAAGCACAAATGTTGTCCTCTGGCACTGTTTTGGGCCATGGTCCAGCTCCTTTTCAACAAAGCCAGGAAGCAGTGAGGAGCTCCTGGGACTCCAGCCTGGACCAGAAAACCCTGCCATTAGCTTTGACCTGGCAGACTGGCAGCTTGCCGAGATTGGTGGAGATGGGGTCTTCTTCTATTTACAGGGGGTTGCTTAGCTCTTTCTGCCACATAATGTAAAGGAGTATTTTATTTCTGAATGGTCTCTTTCTCCAGTGGAATACAGTTTCTATAGAAAAATAATCTCTTTATGTATTAGAAAAATACCTGATACTTTCAATCCCCCAAACAATTCCATATAGTCTTTACAGAAACAAAATCCCCTCTATGCTTAATTCCCCTTGTACATCTTGTGCTTCAGTTTGCCCAGAATGACAGTAATTAATTCATCAGGCTTGTACAACCAGCAACTGCTTCAGCACGAGAGTGAAGAAAGAGAGGAAAAGGCCCAACCTGCAGCAGATTTTGCTGCATATCATAGGGCTACACAAAAAACAAATGCACCTCTGTCGTGGTATGAACTTACTTTCTTCCTCCTGACTTCCCCCAAGTCACGTAACTGGCACGTGACGCCTGGCACAGATGGCGAGCTGTGGCACGCACAGAGCATGCCAGCTGTCTGGCGTCAGGACACAGGTGCTGATGCTCGCGCTCGCTGCTCACTGGAAGCCAGACCTCCAGGAGTCAGCCTCTAAGAAAAGAAAAGGGCCATCATCCACATTTCCAATTCTCGCTTTTAAGATCAAATGGTGTGTGTGTGTGTAGAATAAAGGATTACAAAGCAGAAGTATCTCCTAAAGGCTATTCTGCATGATGCTTAAGATTAATGCAGTAACGTAGCAGAATTTCATTGCAGTAAATAGACAACATACCGTTACAGACATTATTATGCACACATGATATAGAGATTCATCCATAAGACAATTTGAGAATAAAGCACTAGTTATTTGGACCCTCATTATAATTCTAATATCTAATATATCTCAAATAGCACAGGCAACTGACCATGCGTACCCTTTATGAGTGAAATACAGAAACAGGCAAGAGAAAATCCAAGATTCATCACCACTTTGAGTTAGCATCATCTCAATTGTACAGTGATTTTAAAGTTATTGATGTTTATTTTCAAATCCATACCTCTATGGATTGGAGGTAAGTCACTGTGGGCTGTATATATCAGGTGAGTGACAGGAACGATGACATCAATAACCAGCTACCGTCAATGATGCAATGCCGGTATTGCAGTTTCCCATTTTTGTTCGGTAAGAGAAAGTACTATTGACAGCTATTCTCAAACGCCGTGCTGCTGAGATGTCAAACATGCTCATTGATTAGTAATAGAGAGTGATGGTAAAGCCATTACGCCATTCATCAGCGGTCTCTATTAGTACCCAGCCCTTGGCTTTTG
The DNA here is from genome assembly GCF_017639655.2 of Falco naumanni. Classification (NCBI taxonomy): domain Eukaryota; kingdom Metazoa; phylum Chordata; class Aves; order Falconiformes; family Falconidae; genus Falco; species Falco naumanni. Next base: position 51,144,490 of record NC_054062.1, on the reverse strand, counting down.
GACAGCGTGAGAATGCACCGTCTCTGCAGGAATAAGAAAAACAGGAGTTGAGAGCAGCCGCCAGCTGGAAGTCAGAGAAAGGCAACATGCCCCAGCCTACTGCGGACGGGGTGATTTAGGGCTCTGGCTGCTCGGCTGTGCCAAATGGAAAGAGCAGGGGTCAGGGAAGGCACACGAGAGAAAAAAGGTCTGGCTGAGTGGCAATTTTACAGCAAATTGCCATCAAAGAGGAGCAGCCACAAAGAAAGGGGGAACATGAGAAAGATGATGCAGATGAAGTGGCCTGAATCTTCTTACACTTCCCATAAATATCTGGATGTCAGCTAAATCGCGAGGATGCTCTGTGGTTTCACTGGGACTGAGATTTTGCTTGGCTACCCTGGAAGTTCTGCCTTTCAATCGCAAACAAGTATTAGCTCTTTTTTTTTCAAATTATATCCTGAACATTTCTTTCTCACATAAAGATTCTGAAGATTCTAGACGAATGAAATACCTAATAGCACACCCAAATATATACCAAAATACCCAAAATGGGTACTAAGGGTACCATAGCAAGAGCACATATTCAATGGCTTTTAATTTGTCAGACGGTTGATTTGTTCCAGGCTGTTACCTGTTCAGGGCTGAACACGTGTACACAGATGTAGATATATTTACTAATTCAGGCAATCCAAGAACCATTCTAAGAAAAAAAAAGGAAAAAAAAAAAAGAAGCTGAGAAATGTTGAAGAAAATACGCCACTCTCTTTTCCCTCTCTCAGCAAGTCTCATTTCACTTGAATGGGGGTGCAGGGGCAAAGGAGGTCTGAACCCTTCCTCTCTGGTCCTTGCAAGACTGAACATCATGGTACTCCATCATCTGATACTGCAGCTCTACAACAAAACCACCAAAGCCACCATGAGAAGGACTCCGCCAAGTGTTTTTTAAATTGTTGTGGGGGTGGGGAGTGGGGAGCAGTGAGCCCTCTCTTCACAGAAACAGAGAGAGGTGCTAAAGACTTGTTGCCTTGTGCCACCCAGACACAACTGCATTAATATCGGGGAAAAGTAGCAGCATGCCTCCAACTTGCAGCATTGCTAAGGCAGAAGACAGAGCGCAGCCTGGGATACCAAAACACAGCCTGATCAAGTGTTTCATGTAGTCTCTCTTGGCTGCTCAATGTAATACCTCCTTTGTTTGTTCCTAGCAGAGCTATTTATATCACACACTGAACTGAAAGGCAAGCATCCAAAGGTTTGCATTTTAGGGTTATTTTGGGCAAGTACCCAAACCTCTGGATGCTAAACTCTCCAAACCACCAGGGTTTGCAGAATTAGGTTAGAAATCACACACAAATGGGCTTTCTCCAAAATAATTTTTGCACTCCATTTGTAACTGAACCACTCTCTTGACATGTTTTTATATTTTCCTATCAAGATCTAACCAGGATATGAAAGCATTGAATATTAAACAAGGGGAAAAAAAAAAAAAAAGAAAAAAAAAAAAAAAAAAAAAAGTAAATGTTGCCTAACCTGACTGGAAATACAGTACAAGAAATAACATTTCCTCACACTGCAGTGAAGGGAATCCGTCCTTTACTCGGGATTACAGTGTTGGATCTGGTGGTGAAGTATCAAAAATAGATTTAATTTTAATAAAAAAAAATCACAGAAGTATTAATACAGGGAGGGCACCCTCCAGGAAAGAAGAGAAAGGGCAGCCAAGCCAAAAGAAATGTCCAGGACATTTTGTTCTGGGGGCTTCTGTGCTCTGCAAACCCAGAGATAACCTGAGGTTCCCAGGGGACAAAGCACATCCTGCTCCTACAGAGGAGGACTTGAACAGGATGTCAGAAAGGCCTGAGCTCACATTTCCAGCTTATTTTTGGGCTTGAAGACCTCATGCTCCACTTGGACCAATCCATCTTCATAGATGGAGCAGGGAGAGTGATTTTGCCAGCAGGGACCAGGTCCTCTAACGCTCAACTGCGCAGCACTGCTGAATTCAGTGCCATGGGCCACGTATGCCAAGTGACCATCAAGCCAACTTGCTAGGCGCAGGCTAGCAGCCCAGCTCCATGGCAGGCACGTTCCCAGACACTCTGGCTTGTGTGCATTAGACAGCAATCTGGCGAAGACAAGGCAGTGCTGGGCTCCTGACAGTGCAGAGCCCTTGCAGGGACCCCCACCCCACCCCCAGAGCTGCAGGGTGGGCAAGTGCTACCTGTTGTCCCAAGCAGAGCCAGCCAATTCAAGGTGTGTTTTGGATATTTTTACCTTCTATACAGAAAGGTTTGGTAAGGTGGCAGTATTTAGGATGAAGGTTTGGGGGGAATGGAACATACTTCTTTACCCATTCTGACCCCTGTGCAAGCTGCTCAAAACATAACATAGGGTAAGCAGCCTTCTGCACAGCAAAAATCCTTAAAAAAATAATCTGACATTAAAATATTTTTCAAACTCTGTAATTCTGAAATGTCTGTCTTTTTGAAAAACACCTACAAACTACATTCCAAAAGAAACAGTAATTTTTAAAATACACTTATTAATTAGTAAAACATTTTTGAAAGCTATTATGACTTGTTCTCCTACTCTTTTTCAAATTGGGATGTTCATTGAAACAAACCCTTGCCTGTGAATGGATCCCTTTTGAATGAATCATCATTTTCCCCAAGCAGAGGTTTCATTACGTATTTGTCAATGATCCTTACCCTGAAGCACCATGAAGACCCACCACACAGTGACCTGAGATGCTGATCCATCTGTACCTCCAGAGATATCCCTTCAGCCAGCGATTTGCCCAGCAGGCAGCTGTAAACCAGTTGGTTTCTTCTCCCACCAGTGTCTTTCATGCTGGTGCTTCATGCCACTAAAAACTCTCCTTTTCCGCCTGTTATGGAGACCTAGATGCAAGAATTATGAATTGCAACTCTTAGGCAAGATACAGACGTACATGTTAGGCCACTGCATCTGTCCTCCTTATTAAAGATGAAGCCCTGTTTTATATATTTAGCTTTGATTTAGTTAACATTTCAAGTGAAAGACAAAATGCCTCATGTCTGCTTGAATAATAGATGCAACCAAAGCAATATCCAGTAGTACAGAGTTATGTTACTTTTTAATCAAACTCTCTATTGCTTTCTTCTTTTAAATTACAGATGATCTGCGCTATCCCAATATGTCACTCGGAAATGCAGCAATTCTGCAAAAGCACGTATTTTTAAAAAACCCTGAGAAACATATTGTAATATTCATGCAGTAATGCCGTGTCTTTTTAAAGTTTCACTGACTGTGTATTTTAAAGCTTTTTTTCCCAATGCCCTTGCTGCCTAATTTGTAAAACAAATCCACAGTCCCGAACAAATCTGAAGGTGGACATATGTGTCCTTGTCTAGTTACTGATGTCCACTATTCCCATGCATTACAGCGGTTTATCAGCTTGCTCCTTTAAAGAATTTGACAGGAGTTTTTTGCCTTTGGCAATCCAGTTGCAGTCTCATTCTACATCTGTTTTGATTGTCAACCTAATTCTGAGAGCAGTCAAAAACCTAGTCAGATCTCTCATGAATATCTTGGCAGGTTATGGCTTATTTAGGCTACAAGTAGCTCTCTTGGAACAGCATCCAAATATACTACAGATTGAGTCACACAAATATAAATCCCTTAGTGTTCACAATACCTTCCTGCAAACAATTAGTAAAATGCCTCATTGAGCAAAGATGCAAACAGCAGTCTGCAGCATCTTCAGCCTGCACGAAGTTTTACCCTGGCCGTTGCCGAGCCCCTTTGCCTGCCTACCTGCCTGCCTGCCGTCTCATGGCCTCAGCTGCACGTGGGCTGAGCTCTCCTCCAGCTGCAGCAGCAGCAGCAAGGTGAAGCGCGGGAGCTCTTCAGGGAGGGGAGAGCAAATTAAAGCTCACTGCAGGAAAGTTGTGCCCCTGGCACTCTGCTCATGCAACAGCTGCAGATACAACAACTATCATCTGACATTCTGACATATACGTTGAGCAAAGCAGCAAGCGAGCCAATGCCTACACAATATCGCGCAGGGCTCCAAGTCCCAGCCTTGAGCAAAACAGGTGTATGACATCCTGTTGCTAGTCTTCAGAGGTTATGGGTACGAGGAGAGACATCTGAGAGAGGAGCAGATGAAAATAACAAAGAAGGTTAAGGCTCAGGTTGACAAGCTCATTGATAATATTTTAGATGGAACAGACCTGCATGTTGACTACAAATTGCTCCTAATGTCTCTTGTAGACTGCAGGCCACAGTCAAAGTGAAAATGGGCTCATTCATTACTTTAGGCAAACAAATTTCTGCGAAGAGGAACCGCCACAACCCAGAAGACTCCAGATGTCCTCTGGGGCTGAGGTTGCAAAGCTGTCTCGGTGCCAAAAGAACGGCATTATGTTGCATAGATGTAAATAAATGGGAGCAATGAAATCCTTTAGTAAATATTTTTGAATTTGGTGGAAAATCCTGTTGCAGCATTTTGCTTTTTAATGTTCTGAGACTAATTGATTATCTAATAGGAGGCAAGGACATTGCCAGGAAAGACATTACTCTCGTGTTAGCATCCAGTACATGGCCCTTTGTGAAATTTAACTGGAAAAAATGTATTTTGGAGAAGAATTTCAAACCCAGTCTTCTAAATTTTTACGTTATATACATTATGGCCCAGAAATAGAACATCAGCTGCCATTCCTCGAAGTTCATTGCTTCAAGTCACATAGCTCCCTAGGCTAATCAGCCTTTACTAAGTTGCTGTATTTTGGGGAAAGAAAACACATATTAAAGTGAGGCCATGTCTACATAAAAGATGCTCGGAAGAGCACTGTTGGATATTAAAGTTAGCATCTGCTATTGTCTGGTTAACAATTGGCAATTACCATTAGTTTCCACTGTGGCTGATGGAGTCACAGATGGCTGATTGAGTCAAGTAAGTGCACTTATTCCTGTTGAGGGGTATGCTATAGCAGGAAAATAGTTACACTAACATTATACCCAATCCAGCCAAAAAGTCACGAGGCATCAATTTCAGCTTGTCTGGCCTGTTTGAGACCTGTGCATTTTAATCCCAAAAGATGCTGTAAAGAAGGGCTGTAGAAACTCAAAAAGTAAGTATCAGACTGTGGTGAGGCTTTAATACAACAAAACAAAAATAGATTTATGGTGACCTGCAGAGCTATCACTATCATTACAGGTAAAGCTGCTGGGAAAAATTTGGATTGCTGCTTTTCTTTTTTAATAAAATTGGCTTACTCTGTAATACATTAAAAACATTTCAGTAATCACAATTTATCATCTTTAGTGGAAAATCTTAGCCACTTGGTTTGCATGTCCTTAATTAGAGATTTAATAAGTAGACAACTGTTTAAACACAGATGTTTTGCCCATTAATATCATGTACCTTGGTTTCATTTAACATCTATAACTGCTAATATATTGTGCCATTTGGTAAGGAGACTTTTATGCTTTTAGTAATTCCTTTTTCTAGAGGTATTAAATTAAAACACACCTATCTGCATGCTGGGTTTCTGTATTTCTGATACTTTGTACCAGTTGTCCATTGTGTTGTACCCATTCCACCTGAAAGATCTTGTGCGTTTTCACCATTGTCACAGCTCAGCACAGGGCAGTACGAAGGCAGGGGCTCTGCTGTGGGTTGTCCTTCACCATGGGGAGCATCTGTGCCGTACCCTTCCCAGAAGCGGTCCAACACCCACCCGGGCTCTAAAGACCCCAAGATACTTAAAGATATCCAGTTCATGGCAATGCTAATGAGAGCCAGGCGCCTCTAACAACCTGGCATACCATGGTGTTCAGTATTTACACACCAGGCGGCATCGCCGCTCCCGTTAGAGTGAGAGCCAAGCTCTGCCAACCTTCCCTGTGTCAATCACAGCCGTTCATAATCTCTGCAGTTTTACATCCTGCACTTATCCATCCTGAAACAACACTTTGAGGATTATGATTTCTTTCCCTGAGCAAGTGCGAGAGAGGATCACCTGAGCTTGGAACAACTGCAGAGAACACAGAATAGTCAAACGAGGCTAAGCCCACTAACCAGCTCTTGACCGTCTCAGGGGACTTTGGTTCAGGCCTTAAGTAAATCCCAAGAGTGTTTTTCTTAGAAAAAAATTCCCTAGATTAATTTTCCAGACCTATTACGTCTTCAGAGACACCAGCCATTATTGGATGCTAGGACGTGGAGACCTGGAAATAAAAATCAAAAGCAATGAAAATCATTTGTCTCGATCTTAATTTCTGGTGAGCATTTAAAAATACCTTCACCAATCAGTTCTTAAAAAGCAGCATTATTGTTTTCTGCAAAATTCTAGCCAGAGCACATTTAAAGCACATGTTGCACAGGAGGGGCCAGGGACGGAGGGAGGACTGGAGTAAGGACATCGGCACATCGTGCCTGTAGCAGGGGTTCCTGAGAAACGAGCTTGGTGCTCTTAGCTCAGTGCCTGGGCTTGCTTGCAGCACAAAACTGCCCCAATTTGGCAGAGAGCTCAATGTTTGCTTACGAGAGCAAGTGGAGAGCTCGACCGAGCGGGTTTCCTTAGCCGCCGTGGCCGCCGGCACCCTTCCCTCCCTCCCGCGCTCACCCCTTCCCACCGCACTTCATTCATTACAGAAAAAAAAAAAGGGAAAAAAAACCAAAAAGCAGGCTCACTCTCGAGCTATCCCTCACATTTCTGAGGACTACTGCCAAGCTAACACACAGATGATTTTTCTTGGCATCTTTATTTTTCGATGATGTTTTTTCAACGCTTAGCATTAAGCTGAAATATTGTTTGCCAGGGATCACTGCCCATCAGGTGCTTTATTACAGATGAAATTAGATTTCTTTACAGTTGCACTGGAAGAGGAGAGAGAGATAATGTGAATTAGCTTTTAAAAACTGACAGTCATTTCAGCAAAGCAGGAAAAAACCCACCACCACCCCCAATCAAAACTGTTTCTCTCCTCCCTCCCAAATAAAAAAAATAAAAATAAAAAAAAGCAGATAAAAAAATTAATCCTTTTCAGCTAAATGTATTTATAGTACTGGGAATATATTTTTTCGAGCGTGGATATTTTTATTCCTACAGATCTAAATATCGGTTTGCTCATTTTCACTTAGAGGGCAATAGTAAAAAACCCACAGCTCTTTGCAAGAGGATATTCCCGAGGACTATCTTCCCTAGGTAAAAAAAAACAAAAACAACACAAACAACCTACACCAAACCCTAAAGGTAAGTTTGGGAAATATTTTGTGCCAATAATACAAAGCACGTTGCTGCAATGGTACCCGGTGCTGGCAGCCTTCCACGCCGATGCAGCCCCGGTGCTGTGCTGCGGCAGCGGCTGGGGGTTGCTGTGCATGCTTCTCGTGTGCAGGGAAGGCACAATAAAAAAGCCAATATTGGCTCCTACACAAAACATGTTAACTTTAGGAGATGACAGGCAGTTTCACAACAAGTGTACGCTTTCAAAAGGTTTCCTTTTCAAAGGAAACTCCTTTTTCACATTTCTCACGTCTGAAGTTGCTTCAAAAGGTTTTGGTGAGGTCTGGGGCGGGGGGGGGGGGGGGGGGGGGGCGGGGGGGGCGGGTTGGGGGTGGGAGGGGGGTTTTTTTGGCCTCCGATCTACTGAAGAAGCCTGAATTTTGCACCTGCATAATGCTAAAGGCAGAGGCTGGATAAAGCTGTAAATTGTTTAACAGCCAATCTGGAGAAGGAGCAGTGCTCAAAAACATAATACCTCTGGAAGGCTGGAGGCAAGATTCATTTAAACAGTTTTCACTGTCATCGATGTCACCAATTTGAAGCTTGTCTTGTTTACCGGATGAAGGTTTCACACTGTGTCAATGTTCTGCCAGGATTCGGCATTAAAATGAGCAGTTAGTACAAGTCAGCCATAAACATGGCAGATCTGTTAGACTGGCAGAAGCCACTGCGAGCTCCCTGGTGCAGCTTTTAAGCACTTGGCATGCTGCTAGCTCAAACTGGAGAGGGGGCTGTGTGCATCATTTGGGCCTGAGTGCAATGCACTTGAAATAATTACTTTAATCAGCAAAAGTTAATTACTTTAAATCATAAATTAATGGTGGAGCATTTGGCAGAGCCTGATGTGTGTGGCGAAGCTGTCAAGCAAAAATCACAGGTGAACCTGCGACCCCTTCTCAATATCACTGGATGAAAGAAAGGAGCTCACCTACTGTGCGTGCCACTTCTGCCACATTAAAAAGAACTCTTTGTAACAGGAGAACAGCCACCTTAAACTGTCACCTATAAAAAAGGGACTATAAACAAGCAGATTGCTGCTAAGCAGGTGCTGCTGGAGGAGTTGGCCCTTGATAATAATAAGATCTTAAAATGGCATCTGCCTTTATTTTATAGCACAATTGGAAAGATGGTTAAAAGTAATAAACCCAGCTGATATGTTTTATGAGTTAGTAGTTAGCAGTGTTTGCGGGGGATGAACCAAAGATTTGGGGGGGAGATGCAGAAGACTGGGAGCGGCACGCTTAAAGGCGCGTTAAGGAAAAGGGCTTTATGTCTGAGAGCACGCGGTGCGTAGGGAGAGATGCACAGGTACCAGCACTCCAGCAGCCGCTGCAGCACGGCCACGGTTTCAGCTTCACACGCGGCGGTCCCCCAGCCCCACGCTCTTTAGGTTGCATTTCTTATGTCACTTGACAGGCAGCTGACAATTTGAGGCAGCGCTACGGAAGAGGCTATGAAAGCGATGAAAATCCTTATTATACGGATACATCCTTCGTAGCCATTTGCCTTAAGGAGGAGCCCACATTTGGCTTTGCTGGGCTTTACGTCATTGTTTAGGAAGACAACACGCATATTATCAGAAAGCAGCTGGCTTATTAACCTATAAACAAGTTTATAACCAACAACTTTTAAAAGTTGTGAATTACAATTAAAAGATAAGGAGAAACTAAACAACCACAACGCCGAGCTCTGAGAATTAACATTGAACTAATTTCTGAAATGCAAAAGAGAAGGGGAGCAGAGTAGTAAAGTTGGCAAAAATATCTTCAGAATTTAGGAAATTTATTATAAGGTTAAACCACTAAAAAGAAATAATACTTGGGTTTTGGGGGGGTAAAGGAAGAATGTTTGGGGCCAAGGTCATGAACGTATTCATGGCGAAGGCTATCTATATATTTAATATGCACATTAAATATTAATATATATATATACACTAACATATACACCAAATTTAATTCATTCTCTAAATTAACTTTAATTACAGAATGAGATCTTTTCAAAGAACGGGAAGAGCCTTGGGTACCTCTGTACTCTTAATTTTTTTTCGGGATGATCCAGCAATTCCAGATTCACAACATCAGTGCATTAAGCACACGCGCTGAATCTCCGCCACTGTCTGCTTGGTGGTTGTCTTCACTGTCTAAGAAGAAAACAAAGGGGAAAAAGTGTCACAGGATGCATTCAATTCCATGAAGTATTTCTGCAAAATACAAGTGTCATTTTACTTTTTTTCCTACTGGCACCTAAGAAAACACTGTTCCCTCCCATTCATCCTCCTGTTCCATAAAAAGCCACTGAAAGGGGAAAGGGGCTTTGCACCACATTGATCAGGTGTCCCCTACCTCTGCCACATGCTCTGTGAGTGAATGTGGCCAGTAGTGACCTTGGAGTAAGAGAAGACCCCCAGGGAGATGACTCAGGCCCTCCAGCCATCCCTTCGCCGAGGCGTCCCACCTGGTTGGGGTTGAGACCTGCGGCGTGGAGCAGCCACCTGAAGCCAGAGGTCCTGCAGCCACACTTTTCTCCGTGCTGCTGGGTGGATCTCAGTACATTTTAAAATACTGGAGTGTTTTTTACTTTTTCTTTGGCTGCGAGTATGGGATGACTCGATTTGCATAGGAATGCTGTTCTACCTCTTTTTAATGGTACTTAACAATGGGAAGAGGCTGATGTCCCAAAGCCTGCAACTGCTTTTTGCCCTGAAAAGGACACCCTACTTTTGGTCTACAGGCTTACTGCAATTTTTTTTTCCTCTCCGGTGCAGAAAAGGCACCATCAGAAACTTCTGTTGCCACCACCACTGTTGAAAACTGTCAGTTTAGGCTGTGCTGAGGTTTGCTATGCAGCTCCATAATTCAGAAGTGTTCAGATGAGCTCTGCATTGACAGCATTATTGGTGCCCCTCCTAATCTTACAAAACACACTAAACTATAGAGCAGTATTTTGATTAAATTCTTCAACTTTCCATGATCCTAGACACTGTTTTATGCATGACCTTGAATGCACATAACCAGAAATTTTCAATTCACAGAGACCTTCTCTTTGCAAAATATGGTAAGCGCATCAGGAGCGGATGTCTAAGTAACAGCATCCAAAATTTAATCAAAGATTGCCTTGGACAACTGCAGAAAGTCAGACTCTCCCTCAGCGATATAACTTGCCAGAATACTCATTGCAGAGGTTGCCAGATAGGTGACTGAGTACAGAGGCTGAAATTACTTCCCTGGGCTTTCCTTTGTTCCACGGAGGTGCTAAAGTTTTTGATATTACTGTTTATTATAGATGTCTTTTTAGTCTGCAGCAACTTGGGTCAGGCATGGCGGTGCCCAGGGTTGGGACTTCCACTGGCACCAAGGAGAAAACATCTCTTAAATGCCCTGAAAAGAGGAAGCCAAAGATGCCCACGTCCCCAGAGCAGATCAAAAAATGCACAGACACTCAGTGGCCAGGAAAGTAACGGGGAATAAGGCATGGGGACCTTCTCAGGGAAAGCCCCCCAGCAAACACAGATCCTGGAGGGGCTCTGCAAGTGGATCACTCTCATCAGCATGACTGCCAGCCTTCACATATAAAAAATGAAGGAAGCTAACTCATTCCACCGACTCCCATTAACATATGGCAAACCCTTTAAGCATTAATACTGGGGTGCTATGGATGTCACGCTGACCTCTGCTACACGGCTCCTCCCAGGAGGGCAGCCTGGAGGTCCAGCCAGCGCCTCCCTAAAACCGGCTAAGTCAGCTTTTCCATCTCTAGGGCAATATTGCCTCAAAAGACCAAGAATAATCTGGAAGGTGTTAGCAAATACATGGGAATTTGGATTTCTTTATGAGCTACTCAACACATAAAATCACTCATGCTCTGCAAGAAGCTGGTCTGCTCATCTGGCACGCAAAAACTCCCACAAGTTCTTGATTCAAACACCGTTTTGAACAAAGAGTTGAAATGCAACAGTTTGCATTGCAAGGACCTTAGATATCTTAGAGATTTACATCTGCTGGCCCCCGTTCTCTGCTCCACACCCCTTTTTACAGCCACTCTCATTGTGACAGCAGTGCCCGGCAGGAGCTGCCTGCACTGGGGCAGAGCATGCAGTGGCACTAATGTACACGGCAACGCAGCTGCCAAAGCACAGCAGCATGAAGAAGCACGTAGCATGGGAGCATGCGAACATTTCAGCCAGCAGACAACATCAGGGGCAGTAACCTGGAGGGGAGAAGATGAGGAGCACGGAACTGCGCAGCCATTCAGGAAGCACAGGATGTTTCATCTAGAAACCACTTCTTCATTAGTATTCTACCCTAAACAGGCATTGAAGCAACTTGATGTTAAGAAAAGATGGACTTAACAGAGCATTCATTTTTTTTTTTTTTTTCCTTGGCACCCAGGCTGTTTCAAATTAAACAGAATCCAGCTTCAGGAGGCAGTGCTATTTTAATCATTCCAATGTGTCCGGTACAGGAGATGAACTCAAAAGGTGAATATTAAAAGTAGTTGTGGAATTCAGTCATTTCACGAATGAACACATAATAGCCAAAGGCAAAACCGGAAGGCAACTTCACTTCCAATCAGTGTTTTCATTTTATTGAAACCAGATTGGAATTCCTGGAAAGAAGCCTACATATCACATCTTTAATACTAATTTTCATATACTCCAGTAAAACTGTCAGGGTGAATCAGTTGTTGAAGAAAGCTTCCTGTATAATTTACAGATGTACCTCCCTGTAGCCTGCGATTTCGTCCTGAATCAGAAACGTGGTTTTGATCATACTCACAGATTTCCTCTCACCTGTACAGGTTTTTGTTGGCTCTAATTTGATTATTAAAATTGGACACTTTATGGCATAGCTAGTGATAAAAGCCAGCTGTTGTACACTCAGCAAGGCTTTACTTTATGTACTTATATACATACACACCTATATCTATCAGAGGAGGTGCATGCCTGTACGCAGATATACCCCCACAAATTCATCTTTTTGGCATGAAATAACATTCAGAAACCAAACCGCTCCATTGATTCGCTGCGAACATCTTCATCTTCCAAAAACATCAAAGAATCTATAAGTGGCAGAGGATTTCCAAACAGAGATAAATATAACATTTGGATGATAACTGTAAGAGCCTTTTCTCCTAAGCCCCATGATAAACCCAGCACGTTGTTTGTTTGAAGCGGAGTCCAGCGAGGCTGCGTGGCCACCAGCCACCGCAGCCGCCTCTGAAGCCGCTCCGTTTTGCACTGATAGCTGCTCTTTTTGTTTCCCCGTGAGCCGCCGGCCTGCCAAGACTGCCTGCCAAATCCCTTCCGTGCAAGCATGCAAAAGAAAGAAGGCCAAGCACACTCGCAAGCCCCCCATGTCTTAATTCCCCCAAGTGCTGCTGTAGGAAGAGGAGCGGCATTATTCCCACATTCCAGAAGGAGGGATGGGGTCGGCAGTGGGATGCGGGGGTCATTTTGCCGGGCTGTTGTATTGGTGCGCCTGCACTGCCCTGCTTTAGGTGGTGTCAGCACTTCCATTAAAGCTCCATTAGTCTGGGGTTTATAACTCATCTGTAAAAATTTGCTCAGGCTGCAGGAACTTGGCAAACAAGGAGTGCATTGTGGGTTTGGGCTGGCTTTTTTTGTTTGTTTTCCCCTCGCCCCCCAGTTGTTGAAAAAAACATGGTTTGGCTGCTTTTTAAGCTTCTTTTGACACATGTATAAAATGTTTATTAGTTTTAGACATTTCTGTGTTTGTAAAGCTCAAAATTATCTTCATTATAAAAAAAAGTTAAATTTAAGGAAGCTGGAGGGCATCTCTGGAGACCTCCATTCAAATCCTAACAAGGCCACAAGTATAAATAAGAGCTTACTTGTCTCAGACCAGTCTCCATTCATGTGCTTCACAAAACCAGGGCTTTGCATTGGCAAGGGGAAAGATCTCCCCTGCAAGCCCCGGGACAAGTGAGGCGGCACCAGGTGAGCTGGCAGAGATGTGGGCAGGAGGTGGTGTGTCTCATCCTGCTTCATGCTTGGCAAAACAGACTCTTGTCCCCCCGACGTGTTTTAGCATCACAGCGTCCAGCCAAAGGTGAAAAATAAGCTAAGCAGAACATTGAAATCTAGCATTAAATATAGCGTGGTGTCCTTTAACCATCTAATTGGGGGGGAGGGAGGAGAGAGAAAGTGCAGGAAAATAGATGAGGAACCAGCATTTGAACAGCCAAGTATCACATGCAAATGTTCTTTCAGCTGAAACTTCATTTTGTCTTTTTGGGGATGAGAATATATTTCCCTCACACACTGCGAGTGGGATATTAATGCCCTAGCTGGACCTGGCTCCCAGCACCTAAATACAGCAGGATGCTCCCGTTCCTGCCTAACCCTACACAATTAAACAGCCCTACCCCAAAATAAGCCAGAATTTCACCAAAACTTCTTTTCACACTGCATCTGGAAGGTGGAGCAGGAAGACACGCTATCTAGATCCCCAAATGTCAGACTCAAGACAGCAGCAAAACCAGCAAGGCAATTTTCATGTGCTTGGCAATGATCAGTAATACACTGCAATATGTAGATGCCAGCATTTTTTTTGTATTTTAAATCCTGTCAGTACCATCCACCTCATTGCGTGATGTTTTAATATTTTTTTTCCAAATATGGGATGATTTTCTTCTTTTCAATTTAAAAAAAAAACCTGCTTTAAAAATGTATCAGTACAAGGCTGGGTAGCAAAGTGGGTTAATGCACATGCATTTCACCTCCAGAGGCTTAGTTTCAAAGTTGGGTCGGGTGTCTGTCACATCACAGACTCACTGCTCCCTGGCACAAATGGCGATGCCTGCATGCAGGCACTCCATCGCTGGGATAAATTAACAGGTCATCACAGGTCAAGACCGCAGCATAATGTATGAAATGAGGTTAGAAATTACATAAACTTTGAATGACCAAATTAGATTCAGCCATTTCTCTAGTTAGTAGATACATACAGCAGAGTCTGTATATTTAAAGTACATGGAAGATGAGTAGAGATGGCATACTGATGGAGTTGTGATTTTGAAACACATACTGAAGTCTATTCATATTCAGCAAAGCATGTAAACATACCCTGTAAGCATTCAAAGCTGTGCTTAAAAGCATTCTTGAAGAAATCTGATATAATTTAAAAATCTGTAAACTTTCCATTGTTCATGTTACAGAATTAACTTCACACCCCTTAGCATCAGACAAAAGCTGATAGTTGAATTAATGGGTTGCATTTCATCTAGACAGAAGAAAATGATACAGACCTGCAGTAAATTCCAAAGCAGTATTTCCCACAGTTTGCTCTAAGCAAGCCAGCAATACTCTATAACTTAATCTCTCTTTCCTCTTCTTTTACATAAAATCCATCAAGACACACATTTGGAAATACTGAACCTAAATACTGAACCTCTGGCAACATGTTTTCTACGTTTGTGTCCTCTTTATTTGTCTCAGTGCCTTACATCTAAAGCCACTTAGAAGGCATCAGCTGAGCTCATAGGAAAGTGATGCCTTTTAAGCCGGTGGGAACCAAAGTGGTACCTACACCTGGGGTTACGCGGTAAGAAACTCACCAAGCACCACGGACACGTTGCTGCACTCCAAGCCAATAACAACAATATTCCACATCTCCTTCTGGAGCTCTTTCCTGCAGTAGGTGATAGACGTGTCCCAGTAGGTATCCAGCACTCCCTGTGGAGTGGAAAAAAGGAAGATATTGTTTGTTCCTGTTGTGACAGAAGAAAGCCAAGAATTTTTGAGCATCCCCAGACTATTGTCATGGTTCTCTTTCATTGCCTGCCTGCACCTTCTCCTCGACCGAGCCTCGCAGATGCATTGGAGTATACAGATCCCATTTAATCATGAGGGACTGCTTCCACCGGAGTCTGCTAGGCTTCCTTCTGGGGTTACAGGGGTCCAAACCAAAACCTAATTTCCCTGTTCATACTTCTAATTAAAATATCATCATACCTAGCCTGCATCAAGGGCACACAGCCACCTTCTGCATTATTGTCACCCCTCTGAACAGCTTTACCTCAGGCTCTTCAGTCCTGAATGAGTGGAGATTTGACATTTCTAGCAGCTCTTTATCCAGTGCTGCAGCAACATCAGCTTTGAGGAGCTCTCAGTGGATGGGTGGAAATTAGAATAAAGGCATTTACAGTACATAAGCAAAAGCCTCATCAAAACCTAATACTTCAAAAGGCACAGATCTAGAAATATGCCTTAAAAAAGAAAAAGGGTAAATGGTAATGTGTGTCTATTAACTGCAATTTAAAGAACTTTGCATCCCAAACCATTCATTGCAACATGTAAGACCACTCTGTATTTGCTCTTTTCATACTTTCCCTTAAGAATTACTGCAGACCCCATCACTGCCCACGAGAGAACGCTGGGCTGGATGGAGCACCCCTCTGACCTCATTGGGCTGCTCTTTGCTCTTTGGTTTCACTGAATTATATTGCAGATTCAAAAAAGCATCATAATTACATTTCAAAAGACAAAGATTTTTATCTCTTTCCCTAAAATTTACACAAAGTGATATGAAACTTTTCTGTATGTATGATACTGAATAGTCAGTGACCAGCGCCTGGTCCCCTGGGGAAGGCAGGGACACCCCCATTAGTAATCCAAGGGCATTTGGGGTGGCACAGCCCTAAACACCTTCTGAAGTAACACTTCCATGCTGAGAGGGCAAAAGAAAGCAAGACTATTTCTGTTTAATAATACAGAAATTATAAAAAAACAGAGATGTATTAAATGTTTAGCACAAGTCTCTAGCCCACAGCATTCGCAGCAGTGCTCTTGCAGCATTTTTATTTCACCAAATCATAAAAAAAAATCTTCGGTACTTGAATGTGGTGGCAAAGCCTCCAGCAGAGTCTCGGATCAATTAGTTGGTTCATTTTGTCCAGGCATCTTATGTTTGGCGTTCCCTTTAAATCTACCTTGGGGACATTCCTATGAACTATCTTGGACTGACGAACCTAGAAATAAGATGATCTACATCAAGTGAAGACCTGAATTATTGCCACAGAGGTGACAAGCTCCATGCACCAAATTTGATCAGGAAGATGTGTGACATCTCCATGAGCAGATCTGCGTTTGGACCCATTAGTATGGGATGACACTCAGAATACCTAAAGGAAACAAGAAGCTTCCTTGTCTCCCTTCTCTATGCATATTACCAGAGGCTGCCCCAGCCCCCTGCCGCATGGGCCATGCAGATCCCATCGCAATCGTAGCACAGGACAGTATTTCTCATTACTGCTCGAGATGAGTCTTGCTTCACTTTGGCTCTGCAGAGCTACACAGTCAGGCAGTGGTACCAGAGAGGGATATTTTTCCACATGCGTCTTGAAGCTGGACAGAGGCATGGATGCAGGACCAACACAGCAATGTTTATCATTATGATCCCAAGACTAAGTTTCTTAATTTGACTAAAATGTTAATCTAACAGGTCAGACTGGGAATTACTCACCTCCTACACAGGTGGTGCACAGGTAAGCTGAAGTCCCACCATGGGAGAGCTAATGGAAAGACAGAGCTAGTTCAATTGTCCCCATAGCTCATACCAGTCTGATAAGGAGAGGCAAGTACAGAGAAAGACAAGAACAAAGGAAAAAAAAAAAACACCCCAACATAAAATAGACACAATGACAGATTCCCTCTCACGGGAGTGACCGAGGAACTCAAACCTGGGGCAGATCAAGAAGCACTTTGAGGAATAGGAGCCCAAGATTTCATCTAAGCATCAAAGTTCATAATGGCTAAAAGGATGGATGCTGGGAATCATTTTTTGGCAATGCCTGACCATAAAACAGAGATAAGACTTTGGTTCCCAAGGTACAAACCTTAAACATTTACTGGTCAAACTGAGGACTCCACTTTCCTGGCAGAGCAACAGACCTATAACCTCCAGCATAATATTTTCACTGTGGAAAACCTATATTCCACCAGAAGAGGCTTCCTGTTGAAATAAAGGAGCTGTCATTTTCTTGGAGGCTCTGAAAGCAGAACCAAAAGCCTCTTCAGCGTGGAAGGAAGGACTGGGGTGAGGGAGCAGGAATTACTCTTTTGAAAAAAGCAAAGCAAGGAAAGCAAGCAGGAATTTCTTAGTTAACTCCCTATTGTAAGTCCAGGGTCAAGTCCACTCACCTGCAATTTTGGGAACGGAGAAAGAGACAACTCCCATTCCTTCTGCTTCCTTGAGAGACAAAGATGACACCAGTCAAAAAGTGCATGTCCGTGTTGCATCGTTGCCAGCGGCACACGATATGGCAGTGACTGTCCTTCTGACCCAGTCAGCCCAAGCCTTGTTTCAAGAAGAAGGTGATGCATTGTCCATCAGGGAAACAGCGCTGGAGGACATGAGGAATTTTTCCCAGGAGGGAGAGATCCAGCAGGGTGGGGAAACATAGCCGAGCCTGACAGCACATGAGCTGGTCCTGCTCATGGGATGGGTGACAGGGCAGCCCAGGGTGCCACCCTCTGTCTCTAGACTCTGGTTTTGGGGACTGAGCACCTTTGGTCACCAGCTGTGCCCATAAGATCCCTGTTACTTAGGACAGGAAGACGAGAAGAGCAGGCTGCAACGTTGCCACCTTCGCTGTGTCCTTCAGTGTGATTTCCAAACCGCAAGAGCTGCTTCTTTAAATTGCAGCCGTTTTTTTTCTCCCTCAATTTTGGTTTCCAGTGCCTAGAACAAGCTAGCCTGGGGCTGGCAGCAAACGTTGTGCCTTTTGGAGTACAACGAGGAAGGTCTTTGTCCTGGCTCTGGAGGGCAGCCAGAGCAGAGGCTTCTGGGTGGAAAGACACACACCTTGAGAGGGCAACATTTTGTCATATTTTCCCCCTTTTGGTTATTATCTAATATCACATCTCGGGTCACCTGGTGCAGACGATTAAAATGAAAATCCCACAAACATAGTGAAGAGTTGCAGAAGGCCTGGAATAAATAAATAAATAAATAAATGAAAAATCACAAGGCTTATATTCCAAAAATAAAATCTCTCAGAAAACATATCAAAACAGCCAGCACTCAGCACTGTGAATAAAATTATCAGACTCAATAAATATTTTATGCTCCCATTCTAATTGCCAAAAAAAAAAAGTTAATTTCTGAAGCAAAGTTTTTTTTTTTTCATCTTTATTTTTAAACCCTTAACATAATGACTGAATGCCTAATACGAAATTGATAAATTTTTAAAAGGTTTCTTTGAAAAAATTCAAAGCTGAACTTCAGCAGAAGACCACAGGGAAGTCTATAATCTTTAGTCGGACGCCTGGCACACCACCGCTCCGGCCGGTGCCAGCATTGCATTCTGACAGAACAAGTGTTGCATGAGATGTGAAGGATGACTCCGGTCTGCCGAAAAACCCTGGAGCAGGTGTTCCTCATCCTCATTTGCAATGGAGCATGGCCCCTGGCTCAGTGAGCTGGAGCAAATGCGCTGGCAGGACCCATCATGTACCTGCGTGCTGAGATGCACTAATGATAATGGATGCAGGCCTATTAACCACCCCATTTGTAATGGCACACAACGCTGATTGCTCGGGGAGTGAGTCAGCGGCTTTCCAAGAGGGAGCGGGGAATGCCGGGAACCCATGATCCTTTGTGCATCCCTTCTGCTCTGCTGGGTGTACAACTCTGTTAGTCTTTATTTAATAATACAAATGAATACATGATTTGCTACATGATTATACATGAAGATAAGTCACTTTGGGCAGCGCAGCATCAGCCCTGTTGTCTTAGGCTGCGGATCAACTCTCCTCCCGCATTTTTTTTATTATTTTTTATGCCGGGGCGGGAGGAGGTCCCTGGCTGGGCTTAATCTGAGAACAACCAACTCCCGAGCAAAAGTCAAGGGTCCGACAAGCACGTGTAAGCTTCAGGGTTTACAGAAAGCTTCTGCTTATCTTTGAGTGAATTTTTCAGGGCAGCTAGGGAAAAACGTGCTACTCAGCTTCTACCCTTCATTGCCTCGCTTTCCTTGGGAAAGAAAATCCTCCAAGAATAACCTTTAAAAACACACACACGGGTGCATCGCTGTTTGTGTTGTTCTTAAATAACCCCTTGCGGCTGCGTTTTATATAAATGACTCTTGCTGAAAGCCTGTTCCTCCAGTTTGTGGAATAACAAGGCAATTCGGAAAGGACGCACTCGTAAAAAGCAATCGTTAATAAACAGATCACATTACTTGTAGGTACTCGATTCCACAGCCAAGTTAGTTAAATTGTCACTTTTGGGCTGGAATATTGCAATCAACAAAATACACTGTAATTATTATTGTAAACTTAACTACTGGATTTCCCAGGTTCTTGGCAAAACCAAATAAGCTCCTTACGCTGTCTGCTTTGCAGAAGCTCTGTTTTGATTTCTTTGCAAAATGTGTAAGAGGGCTCTTTTGTTACATTTTGCAAAATAGGCAATTTGGTTGCCAATTTAGTCTAACAGGCAAATGTCTCCAATTATTTTGCTTAATAAAGTGCTGCTTTTTGTGCACAGCAGACAACATCTGAACATAAATAGGAAGGATCAGATCTTACCTGAAGTTGTAACAACCCCTTTGTATAACTATAGTTCCCATTGCAATGTTTCATATTTGAAGCTCTGTAAGCAGAAAAAAGACAATTTGTGCATGTAAATTCCTAGATAACTGCATCAAAATTGTCTGGCACATACTGGTGGCTTTACATCACTCTAATAATGCAAACGGCCATAAAAATGGCTTAAAAGTTTATTTAATTAATTAGTTGAGCATCTTTGCATCTAAAACTGCAAAGCAACTGAATCCTGTCAGCCAGACTGGATCCAACATTCCTATTTTTTTTCCTGCTTTTCCCCTGGCAGGCAGAGATTTGAGTTTGAATGACTGTTCAGCAAAAAAACCCCAACATCCACATAATATAAAAGAGGCAGATACACACCCCATGTCCACAGCCTTCCCGTAGTCAGGTAAAGACCACAAATAAATGTCCACACAGATATATGTAAGAGCAATTGTGTTATGGGAAACTGTGTCTGCCGGACCATGATATATTCTGTCTGTAGAGGTACAGTTCACAAAGACTGAACGTGAGAAGAACGAAGAAGCATTAAATGCAACATCCCAATATTAGCAATTAGCCATGTAATATTTCACTCTTCTGATCTTACCCTTGCTCAACTCGTTGCTTTAAAGACCAGATTTGGCAACCCAGTCCCCCACCCCCATATACACACAAACCACTTTGCTGGCAGTCACATTGCAGTCATCAAAGGGGCTGGAATTTCTCTATATGTATTGTACAGTATATTTCAAAGGATTTTTTCTGCCATGCACAGTATATCAATACTCAATGTGGGAGTAATTTAACTTCTTAATTTATTGCAGCAGTAACAGCATTTTCAAACTGGTCATAAAATATTCTTGTACTCTTCTAATCTGGGTTTTCAATGTTCTATAATGGGAATTCTATGAATAATATTGGGAAGTGAGAGATATTTTATACGGTATCTCTAAGGGAACAGTGTTATTGCATAAAAGTTAGGTGACATGGGAGAGACTGATAGAGGTGGTGTTTAAAAAAAATTTACCCTTCAGGATTTGTCACATGAATAATAATGATTTAGTGACTTTTTTCCCTCCTAAAAATCAAATCTACTGTAAGATAGGGTTACAGAAAGTATGTTCTAATTATGGATGGCTCTGAACAAACACAGCTAGTATCAGCTATCTAATGGCCATTGCAAACTATCCAACTACCCTCTCTTGTCTGGTTTTGAATATATTCTTACTATTTTTTGTATCTTGCTGTTATTAAGGCCCCGATGAGACCAAGGCCCTGCTCTAGGACATGCTTCATAAACAACAGCTACAGGCACCTGCTGGAAGGATTTGCATTCACCACCCACTGCCCAGACAGAGGGTAGGAGAGGGGAGCATTGCTGTCCTCCTCTCCCAGGCAGGGCTGGAGGTGGGGTTTCCCCTGACCCCAGAAGGAGGGTCTGCAGCAAGCCAGGCACCAGCTGTCAAATCTCATCCCGTGAAGCTTCTTAGCCAGCAATATCTTCCCTAAACACAGGATGTAAAATTACAGATGTCTGTCCACAGGAGGTCTGTGTGGATGCTCAGAGGTCCTGGCACTGTGGTACAGCAGCCAGTGCCGCAGCACTTCCAGCAATGCTACCTTGGCTTCCCTGGAGAATATATCTTGAATTTCTTTTCAAGGATATTTGTCCTCGCATACTCCCTAGAGACCAACAACAGCCTGCCTATCATGCTTTTGATTGGCACGCAATTTTGCCTTGGCTGGAAAGAGAACCTTGTCCTTCCTCTCAATCAGTGCTTGGCCCTGAGCTTTCTTGCTTTGCAGAAGCATCACAGGCAGTGGTCCAGAGTGGTGTGGGTCACCGTCACAGGTCACCATTGCCTCCTCACCCCATTGGTACCAAATACCGAGAGCTCCAGCCTCAGAGCACTGCCCTGGGCTCCACCATCCTGCACGCACTGACCCCAGTTTTTCTACGAACACTTCGTTTGCTTGCATTTTTGGAGCAGCAGGTTTCATGTTATTGTGCTTTCTGTTTTTTAGCACTCCTGGTGAAATTTATTGTTGTAAAGCGCCCTGAGCACACTGGCAGGGAAAGACAATTACCCAGCATTTCCAGTCTCGGAAAAGTGTAATTGTGATATATATGTGTGCTACCTTCCAACACAGTCCTACGGCCCGAGTCTCATCTTTCCAATTTGACACCGTTGTCTTGATGAACTCTGTCCAGTGCGTTCTGCAGATGGGGGCTGTTACCGGGCTTCTGCACTTTGAAATAACCTCACGCATTCAGACACGAGTTAGGGACTTGGTGTTGAGGCACAACGTGCAATGGAGTAACAATTGTCATCAGTATTTCATCTCATTATGGTATAATTGCATTCACCTAATTTAAATAAGAACTTACCCCGAACCTTATCCTTAGTGTACAATTACAGGATGCTGGGTGCTTTTTGATGGAACCATTTTCCAGGGAAACAGCCACTCACTGAACCTAAAGCATTTCATGGAACACCGAAAGCTCTGCAACACACTGAACCAGTCCCTGCCCAGTTTCCCTGCGCCATAGTTTTTGGACGGTTACACAAAATAAGCCAAACCCAGAGTGCTCAGGCTGTCAGGGCAGAGCCACCATCCCAGGGCTGAGATACAGCTTGGGCACGTCATTCTCAAAGCACAATGAGGGGACGATGTCTTGGGCCCCGCCAGCTGAAGCAGATTTTTCTGGTCAGCCCCTCAGCAGCTTTTACAGCATGTTCTCTAAGCTCCAAAATCAGGGACAAACCAGCAGCTCCTTCCCAGCTTACCCTGACCCCGAAGGAAGCAACACACAGGACCTCACTGGGGCACCAAGCCCAGGGAACGGGCATTTCCAGGATAAACTGTCACACCATGTGCATTTCCAAGGTCTAAAAAGATCAATACTTGAAATACTGTCCTGATATACACCCTTTTTTCCTCTTGTGTGTTTTTTTTTTTACTGCCATTTGGTCATTTATTTGGAAATAAAGCACACGGAATTAAACACGATTGCAAAGGGATCACGTGTGACCAGCCATCCCAGACTGGATCAAAGGTCCATCCATCTCAGCGCCTGTCCCTGCCTACAGCCCAGAGCCAGCGCCGCGGGAGGGCTGCAAGAGCTGGAGCAGGGCTGTGTTTCATATGGCTGCGCTCTCAGTTCCCAGAGATTTGAGTAACAATCAGTCCTGCCCTGATAACTTTTGGCCCACACTCCCAGCTTTTAGTCCTCACATTGCCTCGTGCCCTTGTTTCCCATACCAGAAACCACCCCACACCGTTGACCCTCCTTGTGGCCTCTTTCTACACCCAGATGGAAGGACTCCAGGTGTATATATTCTATAAACTCTCTATATGAGAGTGTATGATAGCTTTACATGCTAGCAACACAGTGCTTTTTATCTTTCCTGGTATTTCTTCATATCATTTGCCTTCTTTTTTTTCCTTTTCACAGTGCTACTGAAGACTGAATGGACATGAGTACATGTATACAAATGCCCAAGACCAAGCACGACTATCCCTAAGCTGATATCTCCATTCCCTATAATCATTAATTATTTTACACAAGAAATGCCAAGCAGCTGGAAGCTTGGGAAGAATTGGTTATGAGCTGACTTGAGGATACAAGATGGATGCAAAGGACAGGTGGCAGAAATTCCCCATATTTTCACCATCAACGATTTTCACATCAATTCAGTATTTTTTGAAAGACCTAAAGCATGCCTGCTGCTTGGTCTGAGACATGAAGGATCTTGTGTCTGCTTTTATGTGTGTTAGCCCTGCTGTATTCTCCTGACTGTGTAGCACAGCTGGGCTTTAGTTAACTCTAAAGCTGACCAAAGGCAGCAGGATTTCCAGCTTTATATACACGGGTTTGCTCACGTGCGCACCCATAGACACATGCACACACACAGAGAAAATTTTTCCCCAAAAAAAAGAGTTTCCAAAGAAAAAGAAGCCTCTGGGGTTAACAACAGCAGAGATTAAGTGACATTTTTCAGTGTCACTGCTTATACCTTCTGGTATAGATAAGGCTGAGAGGAATAATAATTTCCCTGCCTGGCTACCCATTTCCAGAGCTGCTGGTCAATAGCAAAACATCTGGAGCTCAGTGAGAGCTCCTTCAAAAATGAAGAAAACCCTGAATTTCTAAGAGTTCCATCAAACCGGAGATGTTTCAAACAACATTTCAACCTCAAATAAATTACTTTCTGGACACATTCCCCCCCCCCCCCCCCCCCCCCTTTTTTTTTTTTCAAGACAAAAACAGTTTCCTGGAAAAAATCCAAGTTTTGTACGTGCCAAAATTTGAAGTTATGCTCAAGGGAGAGCAGAGTACCTTTGGCACATCTGCTGAAACTGGAGGAATTGTGTCTCTGGCTACGGTGAAGGAGGAGGAATGTAGCAACTTAAGCCTGCTTTCTGGGGTCAGGAAGGACACAGAAGAAGTGATGAAAAGCAGCCCAAAGCAAGAGGAGAGCGATTTAGTTTCTCTTCCATGAGGCTACCTCAGCAGCTCGAAGGAATGGGGGAAGGAATAGAGGGGAAAGCTAGAAAGAAAACTGAGGGTGACTTAGTTGGGGTTAGTTTTTTTTCATCGTTTCCCATCTGCAATGGCTTTTGTAGAGATATCAAAATCAAGAAGAGAGAAATCGGATCAAAAAGACTGAGCAAATTCGCTTGTAGCTGAAAATACTGTTGGCACCTCTCCTTAGGTAGACCAAGAACCACACAATTCCTTGCTCTTGTTAAAGGAGGATTTTCCTTGAAGTCCAGCTAATCCATTAAGGGAGCAGGCTAGCAGGGGCAATGGGCCAAGACCCATTGCTCTGAAAGCTCTGAAAAAAAGCTCTGAAAAGGCAACTCAAAAGAATACTGTGCTGCTGCATGGGTTGGTGTCTTATCCCACCACACAAGACAAAGGATTAGCGTGCTTATCTGGGAGCAGCAAGTGAGCCTCAGCAACGGCGCTGCAGCACAAGCACTTACAGACATCAGTTAGTGGGCAGCAAGGAGGGAAAAAAAAAGACGGGTGGGGGCGGGGGGGAATCAATCAGAAGAAGCTCTTGGGAAAGGGATATTTTGAGTCTCTCCAACTTTGGCAGTGCGCTCGGTGCAGGAGCGGTGAGGAGGGCTGGGGCACCGCAAGGCTGGTGAGGAGAGCAGGGTACAGAAGCACCTGCGCCAGCGGGGCCCCTGGTTCATGAACCTGTCAGTCTAAAAGCCTGTTTATGCTTAGCCAGTCTGCTGGAAGCACATCTGCTAATACCCACTAAAGAGAAAAATGATGTAGGGAATATGTGGATGTCTTCTATGCCTTGCTTGGGAAGCCAAGTACCAAGGACTCTGCTTGGGGGAGAAAACAAGGTGAGCGGGTCCTGGAAGCACCACGAGAAGCTGCCAAGAAAACATGAGTGTTTTTTGTTCTCAGCAGGGGTATACAGTGGGGGGAAATATACCCCCTATCATGCTTCGCACTATTATTTGTGCCCTTTTGAAGCCTTCCGAGGGGTGTCACATACCTGGGCCACCATGGCAAGGTGAGCGGCACCCAGATGCTTTCATCCCCACCTGGTAGCCTCGTGGCTGTGACACTAGCATCTGGCACCTGACAAGATGTATTTTGAAAGCTCAACAAAAGCCCTTTTCAGGGAGAGTGCAATGCCAAAAGTGCGGAGGGGAGAGCGCTTGCACCCATTTACCAAGATGCCCTGAGCTGATTGCAAAAGCCAAGCGAGACCAGCTCCTGCAGTCACCCTGGTGGAGCTGCAAGAAGCCCCAGTGAGGACAATACACACACTGCCCTGCTCCAGAAACACCTGGGGTGTCTGCTTCCATGGCTCCAGAATAATGAGGTTTTGACAAACGAGTAATTTCATATGTTACATCAACCTCAGCACTTAACTGATGACCAGAAAAACCGAAAAGGCTAGAGCTGACAGCATGGAGCCTGAAATAGCTAAGAGAAATTTGTGGAAAAAATATAGAGCGTCTACAGTTTGAGATCACAAAATCTTTTCTTATTATTATGGGTAGTTTTAAAGAAACTTCCTGACAAGCATTTGGGGTAGTCAGCAGCCGTGACCAGAGGGCAAGGGAACAAGCACCGCTCATCTCTTTCTCTGCTTTTCTTTACAAATTCAGTTAGGAAAGCTAGAATTGTCAGGAGCTAAACAAGGATGCCCCAAGTAACAAAAGGAAGAACTGAAGGGTTTTGGGGGGGTTATTAGAAATATTGTTCAAAATCGGTGCCAACTAGTACAGCTTTGGAGGTTTGGTGTGAAGCTGAACCCGAGTACAGTTAAATTTGAATAAATGATTTGGAATCACACGCAGATATCAATCCCTTCCTGAACAACTCAGGATCTGAAGTATAAGCAATATTATAAAACTGTTTCTCACTGTATCTTCAGCCTGTTTCTTCTGAACCAGAGCCCTGCACCATCCTTGCACAGGACATTACACCAAAGAACATATTCTTGCAGCTCTAGGTTAACTCAACCCAGATAAGTACAAATTCAGGAAACAAATTTTTAAGAAAAATGGGTTTCCTGTGCCCAAGCCATAGGACCGGTGCCACAAGGAGGGGGAGGCAGAAGGACTTCAGCACCGTCCATCACTGCCAGCAGCCAAGTGGCACCAACATCTCTAGACATCAGCTTGCAGAGGGAGGAATTAAAAGGAAGGACCCTTGGTTTAAAGCCCGTTCGTCACTCACTTTTTCACACAGCTCTGTCTAAACAGGTGACCTTGCTTGCCAATTTCCTAACTACATCTTAAGCTATGCGGTAACGTGATGTGTCGCATCACACTGATCCTGTCTATTCATCCTAATTATTGTTTTGTGAGATTCACACAGCAGATGTAGGAAAGATTAGGGAGAAGAGGAAGGGGAGTTGAAATGCCTGTAATGAAAATTTAAAGTTGTGTGACTCCCGCTGTTCGTATTTTTCCCATCTCCAAA
>NC_054062.1:48552714-48572714 GCF_017639655.2 Falco naumanni | reverse complement strand
TCCCCTCCGTCCCCCCTATCGCTCAAAGCGGTTGCTTTCGCTCCATCCGAGCGCAGCAGTTGATGCGGGCTCTCCAGAAACTTTAGGCAGGGCTGGGGGTGCGGGAAGGGGTCTGGGGGGGGGGGGGCGGGGGTTGCCTTGACTTTGCCTTTGCCTTGCGGCTCAGCGCGGCTGGGAAAGCTGGATCTGCTGCAGAGCCCAGGCTCGGTGGGCATCCGCTGCGGAGTGCCGTCCGCTCCCGAGAAGGGAGAGACTACACGCCTGGCTTCCCGTTTCGCCGGAGCATTGAGGGATAGCATGGAATTTGGGGAGACTTTTGCGGGGCTTGAAAAAAAACCCCTGAGCGCCAAGCTGAGCTGGCTGCGGGTGCGGACAGAAAGGAGCATCCCGCGCCGGGGGCTCCCTGCGGGCTGGGGAGGGCCGGGGCGCGGGGGATCGGGCTCCCACTCCTCAGCCCACCGCCCAACTTTCTTGAGCGGTTTCACAGCCCGTTGTCTGCTGTCGAGTCCGCGGCGTGCCAGAGCAGCGAGAAGCAGAAAAGCTGGACTCTGGGTTTGATTCTTCTTCTTCTTCTTCTTTTTTTTTTTTTTTTTTTACCTTAATTAAAAAAAAAAAAAAAAGCAGCTGCTACCCGAGCCCCATCAACCCCACCAAAATCAACCTTCCCCTGAGAAATGCCCCTGACGGCGCCGGGACGAGCAGGACGGGCCGGTACCCGCTGCCCGCGCCGGGCCCAGGGTGCCCGCACCCGCGAAAGGGCCGCGCTGGGGGGCGGGCGGCGGGCAGGGGTCGCGCAGACGGGGGGCAGCCGCGCTGCTGCCCAGCTGCACCCTCCTCGTTGGGGAAGGGCCGGGGCCGGCCGGGATCGTTTTCTGGGCACCCACCACAAATAAATGAGTATTTTTTCTTTGCCGTTTGATAACATCGTGCTACCGCGCTGTAAAATGGAAAGACGTATTTGCTATTACAACAATATTTTTAATGAGCTGCAAGCGACTTGTCCCAAAGTTAGTACTGCAAACAGAAAAGGCATCACTCTGTTTGTAGGCGACACAGCGAGCGGCGTATTTTGACTCCGAAAGTCTGTTTATTTTTCATTTACGACCCATTGCCAGGGTTTTTATCCCAAACGAAAAGAAAACGCAGGATTATCTTTTCGCAACGCTGAGTTTTATTTTGATTTTTTGGCCCGAAGTCCTGCCCTGGGCGCTATAAACACGTCGGTTCGGGCCGATCTGCGGGAAGCGGAGAGCGATCCTATCTCGGAGCGGCCCTGCGCGGTGCACTGTCACGAGTGGCGGCTCCGGCGTGGGCAGAGGGCGCAGCCCCGGGAGGGGGACGGGACACCCGCGGGTGCCTTTGGACAAGCCCCCCTGCGGCAGCCCCCCGGAGACGGGGGAGGAGGGGAAGGGTCGGGCGAGGGGAGGGGGGGTGGAGGAAGGGAAGGCCAGAAGTTCAGGGGAAGCTCCCCGGGGAGGCGGCCCCGCGTAGGAAGGGACCCCCCCGCCCGCCTCCGCGCCCTTTCCGGGGGGTCCTTGCGGGCCTGGGACCCCTCGCTTGGGGTTGCCCGACCGCGATACCCCTGGCTGCGGCGGAGCTGGGAGAGCGCCCCCCGCCCCGTCGAGCCGCTCCCCATCGGAGGGGGCCTGCGGCCACCCGCTCCCGGGGGAGCCCCGCGCCCCCCGCCCCGGCCAGCGGCCCCGGCCGAGCGCGGCCGCAGCGCTCCCGCACGGCGCTGGCCTCATCGGCTTTTGTTTTGTTTATTCGTTTGGGGGGTTGTTTGTCTGTTTGTTTGTGTCTTTTTTCTCCGAAGCCACACTTAAAAAAATGATAAGGAACGGGTTTTATTGATTTTTTTTTCCACCACAACATTAAGTTTATAACAATATAGGCTGTTTTAAAAATATGACCGATCCCTAACAGAAAGCGAGAGGGCAGAGAATACAACCGAAAGGGGATTTTTTTTTAAATAAAATAAAGAAACCAACCCAAACCCATGGGAAGACAGCAAACAATTGTCAGACAACAGGTGAGCAGACACTAAGACAGAGAGAGACTAGAGGTGCCCACTCCTCCCTTGATTTCTGCCTATTAAAATCCACATACTTAATGGACTTTAGAAGAAAACTGTACATCATATCAAATAAATTAAAATTACCCTAAAGTTGATTGTCCTTCACTTAAAGCGCCCAGCTCACCGAGTCTCCCTTATTTATTCGCATAAGCCGGGCTGATGTTTATTCCCATGCCCTGCTCCTCTCTTCTCACTTTCCTTCGCTTTTAATTCTTTTTTTATTTTATTTTATTTTGTACAACATGAACGAACGCAATTATACAATGCTAAAAACCCTTTCCTCACCATTCAAATAAAAGCAGTGCTTTAAGAATCGTCGTACAATATTGCACAGTTCAAAAGTACAATAATAATAATTATTAGAATAATTAGAATTACAAAAAGAAAGCAAAAAGGTACAGATTTTTTTCCCCAAAAGAATACCGAGAAAACTTTACAAGGGAAAAAAAAAAAAGACCAACAAAACAAAACCAACCCAACAGCTAGGAAAACAAGAATTATAAACAAGAATTAAAAATATCTAACTAAACGATAATAAATAAGGGTCACTCAGAGCGTGCGGGTGTGATTAACCGTTCGCTTTGAGGCTGTATTTCTTGCTCGTTAAAAAGTCCCTTGACGAGAAACCGAAAGGTACAAAACGTGGGAAAGCAAAGAGGCAAACTGGTACCGGGGCGTGCTTAAAGGAAAAGCCGCGGTCGATGAAGTTTGAGTCACGACAGGATCAGGAGCCTGAACAATTTGGAGGCAGGAGAGGTCCAGAGGGAACAGAAATTCAGCTTCCCGTTAGCATTTGGCAAATCTCGAGGAGTAGCCTGGGATCATTCATTTTTTTACTATTATCCTTTTTTTTTTCTTTTTTTTTTCTTTTCCTTTTTTTTTTTTTTACAAAAATAAAACTAAAGCCACAGAGACCATCGCGATTTTTGTCCACGTTTACAAAAGGTGTGACAGCTCCAGGGTTCTCTACAAGTTCCCGCTTTCATTTTCCTTATTTTCCTTTCCCTCCCCCCATTTTTTTTCTTTTCCTAATTTTTTGTGACTTTCCTCCTAGCACCACCCGCCGAGGGGTCCCCCCCCCTCCCCCCGCACCCCTCTCCCTCGCCCCCCCCGCCCCGCTCCGCAGACGCCGGCCGGGTGAATCGCACGAGTGGCTGGAGTACTTACAGGCGGGCCGGTGACTTGCGCGCCTCTCCGCGCCCCTCCGCGCAGCGGCGGGCGGGCTCAGACGGGCCGCAGGAGCGGCACGGAGGTGACCACGGGGTGGGAGTAGTAGACGGGGTGCGGGAAGGTGAGCAGGGGCTGGGTGCCGGGGGCTCCGCCGCCCCCCGCGCCCCCCTCCGCGCCCGAGTTCTCGTGGTAGAGGATGGGGACGCGGACGATGCGCTGCGCGGCGGCGTGGCTGAGGTTGGCCGCCTCCAGCTCGGCCGCCAGCTGCCGCTTCCACTTGTTGCGGCGGTTCTGGAACCAGATCTTCACCTGGGTCTCTGTCAGGTGCAGCGAGGCGGCCAGCCCGGCCCGCTCCGAGCTGCTCAGGTAGCGCTTCATGTCGAAGGTGGACTCCAGCTGGAAGACCTGGCTGCGGCTGAACACCGTGCGCGTCTTCTTCTTGCGGCAGGGCTTCTTCTCCGGGCTCTCCTCCCGCTTCTTCCAGTCCTCCGCGCCTCCCTCCTTCTTGGCCTCCTCCGAGTCGCTCTCCTCCAGGACGATCTCGTCGGGGCTCTTGGAGTCCAGCTCCTTCTGCTCCCCCTCCGCCTTCAGCAGCGGCTCCGGGGAGTCGCGGTCGGTGCCCGACGCGGGGGACGAGTCCCTCAGCAGGGATTTCTCCGCGGCTGGAGGGGAAGGACGAGGGAGTGGGGTGGAGGGAGGAGGGGAAAGGGACACAAAGAGACACCTTCACCGCCCGGCCCCCGCGTCCCGCCGGGGGAAAAGCGGGACGAGCCGGCCGGACCCCCGCGCCGCCCCGCCGCCAGCCTCCCCCCCACCCCCCACCCCCGGTCCCCGCCGGTACCTTCCGTGCGGGGCAGGTGGGCTCCGGCCGGCGCCAGGGCGTACGGGTACCACCAGGTCTGGGCGCGCTCCAGGCAGTGGGCGCTCAGGGCGAAGCGCGGCGCCGGGATCTCGAAGCGGGGGAAGGCGAGGTCGCCCACCTGCGAGAGGGCGAAGCCGGCGCCGTCCACCGCCGCCTTGCCCGAGGGGGCGAACAGCGCCCGGGGCTGCTTGGGGGCGGCCTTGGGGGGGCCGCCGTTGAGCAGGTTCTTGATGTAGAAGGACTCCTTGGGGGGCGCCGGCGGGGCGCTGGGTGGCTCCTGCCCGGTCTCCGGCATCCTCCGGTGCCCGCCCGGCTCCTGCCCGCCGCTGGCCCCGCAGCCCGCGCCCGGCGCGCAGGTGGCGGCTCCCGGCGGCGCGGGGGAGAGGCGCGGCGGGGCGGCGTGGGAGCGCGGCGGCGGGGCCGGCCGGGGGCCCCTCGCATGGGGGGGCGGCAGGGCGGGGGGCCGAGGGGACCCGCGCGGCCCGCGGCACCGGGGGGCTGCTGCGGGCAGGCGGAGAGCCGGGGTCGTTGCTGCCGCCGCCGCCTCCCGCCGCCGCTGCTGCTGCGTCAACCTGGCGCCGGATGCTAATGATGAAATCAAAATGTCATCCAAGTTAAACGCGGGGAGCACGCGGCGATTGGGCACGCACGGTGGCAAATGGGATCGGGCGGGGCGGCGGCCGGGAGGAGAAGGCTCCGCGCAGCCCCTGCCCGCAGCCCCGCGGCCCCGGCCCCCCCGCGACGCGCTGCCGCGGCTGGAGGCTACGAGCGCCCGCCTGTTATTGGCTTTATATAGTCCAATTAGGCAGCAAATGAGGACGGGGCTATTAGCACAAAGGGATCCCGGCGCGGCTGAGGCACCACGGGAGCGGCGGCGGGCGAATGGCACGGACGGCGCCGCTCCTGCCACAAAACCTCCCCTCGCCCCGCCGCGCCGCCCCCCCTGCCCCCCCGCCCCGCGCCGCCGGTAACAAAAGCCGCCGGCGTCGGGGACGCGGCGCGCTGAGCCGCGCCGAGCCGTGCTAGCGGGCCCGGGGGCCGGCGGCACCTCGCCACCGCCGCGGGGCAGAAGCGGCCTTGCGGGAGGCTGCGGGGCGGCGGGAGGGCTATCTCCCAGCCGCGGGCCTCCCCACGGAGCCCCGCCGCCCCCCGCCGCCGGTCCCCCTCCCCCTCGGGCCGCGGACGAGCGGCGGGACACGTCGAGCCCGCGGCGGAGGGGCGGCGGGGCGGGGGCGGCCACCTCCCGGCTGCGGCGGGTCTCCCCGGGGCCCGGCCCGTCGCCCGCCGCCGCTCCGGGGTCGGGCCGCGCCGCCCGGCACAGGGCGCCCCCTGCCGGGCCGCGCCGCCCCCGCGGGAGCGCCCCTCGCCGCGCGTCCCGGGCCGGGCAGGGCTCCCCGCGCGGTGAGGCCCGGGGCCCCGGGAAGCGGCGGCGGGGCCGGCCCGACCTCCGGGGGTGCCCGCCCCGCCGGTACCGCTGTGCCGCCTCCGGTGGTCCCTGGCTACCCTCGGGCACCCGGCTGGGCCGGGGGTGGGGGGCGCCTGGAGCGTGAGCAGCGTCCGGAAGGGAAAGGTAAAAGGAAAGGTAAAAGGAAAGGTAAAAGGAAAGGAAAGGGAAAAAGGGAATAGGGAAGGGGAAAGGAATAGGTAAGGGAAAGGGAATTAGGGAAGAGAAAGGGGAAGGGGAAGGGAAAGGGAGTGGGAAAGGGAAAGAAAGGAGAAAGGGAAGAGGAAAGGAGAAGAAAGGAAGGGGAAAGGAAAAAAGAAAAGAAGGAAAGAAAGGAAGAAAGAAGGAAAAGAGGGAGGGAAGGGGAGAGAGAAGAGCGTATACCAGCCTCTCAGCTCTGCCGTGCTTTTACACATTTGGAATACGTGTGAGCTCGCCCTGCGCACATTGCTTCTGGCGTGTGCGGAGCTACAGGCTCGGAACTGGGTGCAGGTGCACAGGGGACAACAGGCTCTACACTGAAACATTCGAATGCCCTGATTTCTCTTGCTATTCCCTTTTAAAAACACCCACCTGGCAATTTGACATACAATGTCTTTGATCTGAATGAAACTTCTCAGTGTTTGCAAGACACTCCCAGGAGTTCTGGTTCCCCCAAAACATCTGGGGTTATAAATCTAGCGAAAATTTATACAGACCTAATCATACAGTATTTTTGGCTGCAACTGGCACGATAGTTCACATCTCTTATGTGACCGTTTCTAAACTGTTATGTCATCGTGAGGAGCAGTTTAGATAAACAGGGAGGTGGAGAACTGAAAAATCTGCAAAACACATCTTGGGAATGGGGTCTCAGCAGTTTATCGGAGTTTACAGCAATGTTCCGCTTTTGTTAATAACTATTTCACTTAAAGGCGTCAGGCAAAGTAAAGCTCATCAGGAATTTTTCCAAGAAATGCTATTTCGGTTGAAATACTCCTCAACTCTGGGGTAAAGTGTACAGAAAAGACGAACGACAGAAAACAGCTCGTATGCAGAAAACAGCTGACAGTTGCTGAAGTAGGGCTCTTGCCTATCATATGAAGACCTGGGCTAAAGGTCTATTTTATTTGCAGCTCTTATATGAAAAGCCAGGGTTGTTATAGAAGACCCCAGCGCATTTCTCCATCTCAGTGAAGATTTTCATTTAGATATGAGTCACCAAAAAATTCTGTATTGAAACTCCCACCCTTTTCCATCCATCTTTCACTGCTTTGGTAACTATGAGGTCCTAATCCCTCTGGAGTCTGTCAGGGTAAACAATCACTCATGGCAGAAAGCCAAGCAGGGGACAAAAAAACAAGCCAGCCTCTGAAGATGTTAAAAGAGACTTCCACTTTGCAACTCTTTATTGAAAAAAAATAAAAAAAAAAACAACTCACCAAAAATCGTACAAACCACCAAAGCCCAAACAAACAAGCAACGTTCTAAAAGAGCGTTTCTACATCTCCATCATTTGTGGCCCATAGGTTTCTCACATATTTATGTATTTTATTTATGCCCCCCCCCCCCCCCAGCAATATCTGGACATTAAAGACTGGTATTGACCATCCCCCATGCCCAGTGGTGATGGAGCTGGGTAGATTTTGCTGCAGTCTTTCTTTATTTCTGTTTCTAGACCCGTGCTCGTACCATTCCATTGTAAATAGATAATTATTATTTCATTAGTGTTCCAATTCAGAATTAATTGGCTAATTTACACACGGATCAATTGTATAAATGTGATGTTTGTGATAGGTGCTTGATATGATTTAAAGTAATTGTTTATTTTCAGGTTTTGGCTTGCATTGTATTGCAAAGTGATTTATCTCCTTATTTATCCTGTCTCAGCACTGCCTCTTCTTTTTCATTATTTTTCTAAAGAGCTACACTCTTGCTAAGCTGAAGCGTGAGCCTATACTGTGTGATTCGGCGGTGCCCCACTTAGATCAGCTCCAGAATGCCCTCCCTGCCCCACAGCCTGCTGATGGTACCAGCTCCCGGCACACCGTGCTGGCAGCCCTGCTCACCGGGCAGGAGTCACCCCCTGCAGCCCACATCACCCTATTTCACACAGATTCTTGTGCCAACTTCAGAGCTGTCCGCCCTGAGCATCCCCCACTGTAACCACAGGTGACAAACACCTGCCACTTTGAGGTCTCTTTCCTCTTTTCCATCCTGAGGGGCTTGAGGAAAGTGCAGCGCTTAGTTTCCTTGCTCCTTTGTTGGTCCAACTAGGAGCACGTCTGGCAGCCCAGCGGTGGGGGGACTGCAACCAGGACCTGCAGAGCAGAAGCAGCGGGGTTTGCATCTGCTCCTGCTCTGATGGGATGTTTTGGACAGTGGCAGGACCTGCTCCTGCACAGCCTGCCATGACTTTGCAGAAGGTGGCACTGGCCAGCCAGGAGTCCCCCCCTAGACCAGCCCCCTCCTCTCCTGTAGCTGTTTGCAGCATTTGGCCTTACAGCAATCGCAGGGAAAGAGTAACCCATTAAAACACTACTTGATTTCATGGCTAACTTTAAACAGTTTCTTCCACAGGGAAGTGCTGAAGTACCTCCTTGTGTCAGGGTTTAGATGTTCAGAGGGAGGAGGAAAGAAGGGATGAGAACACACTTAACAGCTTGTCCCGCACAGAAACACTCCTTTCCCAGGCAATTGAAATGAGCTCTTCCACCACCAGATTTTAGAGCTGCTGTTACGATGTCCAGGCAGCTAAAAACAATTTTGTGAATGTCAAAGATTAACTACTGCAGAGTTTGAGCCACTGTCAATGGCTCTCCCCTTCCTACCGCAAACCATTAAATACTATCAGGCCTTTGTAAAATCTGAGTTATTCAGAAACATTGCATTTCTCTGTCATTATTTCAATTGCTTCTTCTGAAACACATGATTGGAAACAAACAGAGGTTACCCAGAAAAGGGGATGCTACTTTCTCATCAAAAGGAATGCCTCTTGCAGGATGTATTTGACAAGGATGTTTTATTCAAGGCTAGAAAAACTACAAGCGAGTTATGCTTCGTAGCCAATCTCATGTTTCACTTGGCTGAGTGTGCTGGGATGTATGTGATGTGTGTGGGTTCAGAGGTATTTTGGAACAGTTGAAGTTGTTCCCTTTTTTTTGTGCCTTTAAATGGAAGGCTTTGTTAAGTCTCTGTTTTCTGGTGGGTTCCTGGCAAGCTGAGAGTCTTTCCTGACAAATATCAGAACCTCACAGCACTGTGAGAAAGCAGGTTGTTTAATTTATGAGACTTATTTCTGAGGCTCATCAGAGTCCTGCATCTGACTTACTAAAATACCATTTTTACAGGAAAAAGGAAAAATTTCTAGGCTGTGATGTTTTTGTGAAACAAGTGCTGTTGCGAATTCCATGTATTTGGAATAAATCCACGGGGACAGAACTGATGGGCAAATGATGTGATCTAAGTACAGTCTTCATCTCACACAGCACTACACACATGCTCTATATAACATGATATGATGCTCTGAAGTCATCACAAACTCATACAACATATCCTTCCCTTTTGTCACTGTGACCTGCCCACCAGCCTAATTTCTAGAAAGTACAATCACCTTTGTGTTGATATGAGTCATGTGTGCACAATTCATCACTTTCATAAGTGAGCTCACAGAACAGAGGTCAGCTAAATATACTGGAGGAAGTCTCTTATGAAAAGTATCACTGGAGGATTTCAAGGCAGAACATGTTCTGTTCTTTAACATCTCATCCAAATGTAAGCTTTACTGTAACCCATCTTACCTGGTTCAAAATATGACAGGACAGAAATGCCCAAAGAATGATGAATAGATGGTTGCTTCGCAGCTTCTAAATCTGATGGCTGGTGCTTATATACCAAGTTGTAAACCCTGAGGTATCACGTAGAATGTAAAAAAAAAATAATATCAAAATAAGCTGTGTAAACATCAGCACTGGTGAAATCCTAAATAAGCAGATCTCTTTGTGGCCACAAATAGCTTATTTATGAAAATCCATGAGTGTCCTGGAATCACACCTGAAAAGTGCTGGATATTTTCAGCTCCTAATGAAATAAAAAATTCCTGAAAATCTGTATGGTGAATGTTTTAGTGGCCTGGCTAGAAAAAGCGGTGTTGTAATCCACAGTCAGCCTTCAGACCTCAGATCCAAATTACCCATTTGCAGTGAGCCAACAGAGAGCACAGTAGATCCAATGTTTCTGTGCACAGCAGCTAGACGATGTGCAGGTTTAGGAGTTCTTAAATAATCATTGATTTCAAAAGTGTTACAGCCCATTGACTCAAAAACCAGCTGCTTATAAAGACTCGTGTTCATATCAGAGATCCTTGGCAATTGTACAAGAGTCATGCTGAACATACATACTAAACATGAGCTGTATTTTGAATTTTATTTAAAGATCCTGAGCTCACCCTAATTTCCCTAAGAACTTTTGTTATAAATGGCATGACAGTCCGAACCAGCTTGTTCTGAGTCAGCAGATCCCCAAAATAGCTTGCGGTTTTGCAAAATAAATGAATGATGGGGCCATTTTGTGCTTCCACAAGAGCTTCTTTGTCAAGACCTAAGTGTGCTGTGCACTTATTAATGACTCTGTCTCGCCTGCCAGTCCCCAGGGAAGGCCAGTCCTCAGGCAAGCTCAGTGCTGCAGGAATCCCAAGAAGCCCAAGTGATGTGCACACCACAGGAAGCTCCTTCTACCTCTTTTGGCTGGGGCATCAACTACCTTGTCTTCAGGTATGCAGGCAGCTCAGGTACTCACATCACCCCCACAGTGCACAGATGCTGTTCTGCCAGCTCTGCAAAACAGAACAGAGGAAAAAAGGTTCCTGGACTTCTTTCCACATAAAGTTTCTGTACATCCCAGGGAAAAACTTACTCTAGACAACAAAGCTTCTTATTTCCTCTCTCTCTATATATTACTGTAAGTGCTCAACCCCACATTAGAATGATAAACCATCAGAGGCCAAGAAATGACTGCACTGGGGTAAGAGTTCCTTCCTCCAAAGCCAAATTCCAAATCATCCTTCTTTGAGTCACAGCTTTATATTTATGTAGCACGCATTGATTCTTTTTTATATGGTTGAAAAATTTGGAATGTATTAGAAAGGCAAGCATTATGCAGAAAATATTTTTAATGTATTTTAGTTAACCATTAGCAATATGCATCAGAAATTCATTGTTACTAAACTTAATTAAAGCAATGCTGGTGGAAAGTAGTAGAAGGACTACATGCACTGTTCTGCAAAACTTCCAACACTCAGCTTCATCAACATCATTGCCATCACAGCTACACTGCTGTCTTCTGCATAACAGGAGATTATCTTGGGCATTAAGCCACAGGGACCCGACCAGTTCAATTCTTGCAGTCTGGAATAGTGGCTTGGAACTCATTCCTCATGTACA
This sequence comes from Falco naumanni, assembly GCF_017639655.2. NCBI lineage: Eukaryota > Metazoa > Chordata > Aves > Falconiformes > Falconidae > Falco > Falco naumanni. The sequence continues at coordinate 48,561,744 of NC_054062.1, read as the reverse complement.
GATATGAGAAGTAACCATGAAGCACTAACAAGGAACCAATGATGACTTTTTCACTTTACTTTACATTAAGTAGATTTTTGGCTTGTCGTTATGGATCCATGAATAATATCAGAAAAAACCAAGGAAAGGGGACTGTGTATGACTGAACACTTTGTTCAAGGTGGTAGATAGGGCAAATAATAATAATATTATGTATGACAAAAGCAGAACAATTTCAGCTTGGCATATACATGAAATGTAATACATTAAAGTACTGTTGAGTACCTACAGAGCAATAGAATTCACAAAATAATAATCCTAACATATTAAGCAAACACTGCTCAGCAGCCTGATGTGTGTTCTTACCATGTGCTGTCACTCCCAGAGTATGACATCTAAGTTACTTGTGTAATGCTGTCATTAAAAAAAAATAATAAAAAAGTAAAAACAACTTTTAATATATTTCCATTTTCTCTAGATCACTGTTGCCTCAAATATTCCTGTTGGGAGAACAGTATACAGTACACATCATGGTGCCATGAGAAATTTCTTAAGTATTGGCTGTGCTTGAGAACTGCAATGGAGTGAAGAATAAAGGATACGCTAAAAGGCTCGAGGGCAAACGTGCCGATGATGCCTCCGCTTTCGGTTTGTGTGTTGGTTTATCGGCAGCGAGTGTTGGTATGAAGGAGAGGGAAGATAGGGCACTGTCTCTCTAGTTAGAGATTCTGATCTTATTCTGCTCCAGAGACTGTACCTGTAAAGCACTGAAGCTGATCAGAGATTGCAGAACACTGGTCAGAATTTCCAGATGTCCTTGATAATGCCCTTCACCTTCATAATCAAGCTCTGAAATGATAATGTATCGATCAGAATGCTTCCCAGCAGTATGGCACGCAGAGGATTATTGATAAGCAGCTCTGAAATCTCCAGGTGCCGGGGCAGGGGAGGCGATGACAACAGGAACGCAAAGCTGCCCTGATAACCTTTGCCTGGGAAACTTGGGCTGCACGCGATGCGCTTATGGAAGTGTTTGCGCTTTTGTCTGGGAAGAGATTTCCACCTAGTTTGTGGAGAATTATTGCTACTATTATTATACTGATAGTACTGATGCAATACCGATACAACGAGTAGCTGCACCGCCGTGTGCCGGCCCACGGGTGCCGCTCGCCCTCGGCCCGAGGCGCGGCCCGTTCAGCACCGCGGCCAGCGACGGCAGGCGCGGGGCGGTGCGCGGACACGGCGGTGCGCGGTGCGGTGCGCGGTGCGGTGCGTGGGGCGGTGCGCAGACACGGCGGTGCGCGGGGAGGTGCGTGGGGCGGTGCGCGGTGCGGTGCGCGGACACGGAGGTGCGTGGTGCGGTGCGCAGGGAGGTGCGCGAGGTGGTGCGCAGGGAGGTGCGTGGGGCGGTGCACGGACACGGAGGTGCATGGGGCGGTGCACAGGGAGGTGCGTGGGGCGGTGCATGGACACAGAGGTGCACGGGGCGGTGCCAGGGGCTGCGCGGGGTGGTGCGCAGGGAGGTGCGTGGGGCGGTGTGTGGACGTGGAGGTGCGCAGTGCAGTGCATGGACACGGTGACACGTGGACACAGCGGAGTGTGGAGCGTCTTCCCGCGGGCCTAGGGGTGGTGGGTCCCATTCTGCACCCCCAGTGCTCTGAGCAGCCCTGGCCGACAGTGCCGTGAGCAGGCTGCAGGGCCAGAGCTCCTGTGTGCTCCTGTGGGTGCGGAAGAGGGCACTGAACTGCTGTGATCCGAGGGGCAAAAAACTGGAAAAGCTCCAAAACAACAGAATAATTAGCTGTGTATAAATCCTGAGGTTTCCAGCTAAAATCAGAAAACCTTCTGTTACAGGCAAATTCAAGAGAATTACATCTTGGTTTGTTTTAATATCCAAGCATTTTATAAGAAGACATGGAAATTGTTTCCCTTTCCAACAGTGTTGGCACATTGCCCTGTTTATTCTCCCATTGTTTTTTTTTGTACTTCTTAGAGATATATCAAACTTTATGTAGTATGTGTAACTTGGAGGAGATGGAAAAGACATTGACAATATTAATTGTTTCATAAATAGCATCAGATAGGATATGCTTTTTATATCCTTGGTTTAAACCTCGTTATTGAAAAACCAATACCCTGCCATTTGTTTATACTTTTCTTGGCATATAAGGCAGATATGTTAGAGGGAATGAAGCTAATAAAAAGCTATGGGCAGCATTTTCCACACTCAACTTTTAGGCATGGCCTCTTTTTCAAAAGAAAATAAAATTTTTTGAACATTATAACCATTCTATCTGTCTGTAAAAATGTATGAAGAACCAGAAACTGCAAAGGACTAAATAGAAAGGACCCTTTTCTTTTAGGTGAGCACTACTTCACACAAGCAATTCCACCAGCTCCATAGACCTAGGTCTGCAAGTAACTGCTGATGCAGAGGGATGAAGGGCTCCACCAGCCAACCCAGCTCAGCATGAAAAACACCTCCTTCCCGCAGTGGTCTTACCTGGAGCCAAGAAGCTGGTTGCAGAGCAAGGGGTCCTGAGTGCAGAAAGAGGAGCTGCAACCTTTCCCAAAGGCAGCGCGTGTGATAGTTTCAGATCAAGGAAATTGTCCAAATTTTTCTCTGCAAATTAATTACTGGAGATCTTGCAAAAGTTTTTCATCCAAGCAATGGTAAAAGAAATTCTTGAGAAATTAGTTTGCATTGCAAGCATTTTACTCCTTGCAGTCCTTTTATTTCTTTTATTCAGCATTGTAGCTCCTGCAGGAAGGAACAAGGAGGTAGGTTATGGTGGGTTTAGCTCTGCTTTAATTTTTAAAAGTTTTTTTATCATGTTTTACACGATGTCACATGCAAAAGAAATACAATACCTGCACATCTTTTAAACAAGAGTTTCAATGCCATCGTGTTCTGCTGAATTAATGTTATAGTGCTAGGAAGATATATAGTGTAGCAAAAACTGAGGACTGGACTATAGAAACTCAAGTGAAGAAAGAAGAAAGAAAATGAAATCTTACCACTCAATATTCCTGGAAATTTCATAGAAATTTGTGAAAATATGCTATGCATATTTTTTCATAGCATGAAACGGCTCCACTGCAGTCTTGAGTCACTGCTGCACAACACTGAGAGCAACAGTAATCCTTAAAGCACTTGCCATAGGTGCTCCCTGGGTTTTACCTTAACCTATGCACAAGGAATGTGAAGCCTGACACCCTGGTTTTCAAAGCAGCTCTACATGGATCATCTTCTACAACTTCAGGAATGTTCTGTGCAGATACAAAGGTCTGGTCCTGTGGTAAAGGCATAAAATTAATTACCAGAGGGAACACCAAGGCATGGTCCTTTCTCTATTTCATTTTAGCTCCAGAGTGGAGGAGGCTTTTGCTCAGCAGCTGTATCTATTCCATACCTATTTGTTGCTCGGACTACAGTAAATCAGGAGTATCTGACTGCTTCAGCACCTCTCAAGCCCAGGTGTTTTTTAAGGACGTGCTGCAGAAAAGCAGAAACCAGCTGAAGAACAGAGAGGAAGAAAAGCTGTAGCAGGGGCACTGGCACGATACATCAAAGCCAAGCAGAGCCCAGATTTTTTATTTGCCTCCCAGGCAGCACAGCCAGGGAGAGTCTCTGCACACCCAGACTTCAGAGGTACCTAGAGCAGACAGACAGTCACTCGCATGCATGGAGAAAGCAGAAAGAATAAACGTTGGCTGGAAGGTGCTTTCACTCATTGCCCAGTGCTTATTGCAGTTTAGCCTTACAATGCATGTAGTAGTTGTACTTGGGACCAGATGAAGAAGACCACATTGGTTTCAGGGGCTGGAGCAGATGTCCTCCACCTGGTGTCTTCCAGTGATCAGCAGGAGTGGATCAGTCAGAGGGAAGAGCGTTTGGGCCACCCAAGAAATAGTACATTTTACAGAGCCATGTTTCACTGCAATTTCAGTCCCAGAAGTGCTGCAAGAAGTGATGCTCAGAGCACGGCCTTTTCCAGTTGCTCTGGAAGGCCTCAACAGAGATCAAGGGAGAATTTTTCTTCATCAGTGCAAAAGCAAATGTGATAACTAGCAGCCTCTGTGTAAAAGTATTTATCTTAGTCATGTTAATCTCACCATTAGACTCTGATTTGTTGGAGAACAAAGTGCGTGCCATCCGTGGTAGCAAGGCTGACACAGCAATATGCTTTTGCCACTCGCATCTGTTGAGATAATCTGAAACACCAGAACCAAATCCCATTTCCAGCAATGCACATGCTCACCTTTCTCCTCAACCTGCCAATTCTAATGACTCGCAATTAAATAAAGGCCTTCCTCGTGCTCCGGGTCTCCCTGCCCATCCTCCCTCCGAGGCTACGGCTTTAACTTTGCCCTATCACATTCTCACAGCAGCAGACTGTTATGGCAGGAGGCAGGATTATGACTCATCATGTACTGTGGGAAGTAATGATGATCCAAAAAGCAAACGGAGGTGGGCAGTGAAGGAGAAATCACTTATGCAAATAGAAATATTTTCAATAATGATCAACAGCATGAGAAAGAATATAGGAAAAATTACATTAGGCAGAGGAGCTTCATTTTTAAAATGTTCCCTAAGTGCTAGAAATCTTCCCATCTTCATTTTTCCCTTTAAACTCTGTCATTTGTACAGCCTATTAACCTTTAACTTTATGACTATCCTAACGTGAAATACTGGCAGCATTTAAGTCTGAGAATACTAGAGACCTACCTTCCTGGTTGGCAACAGAGGTGAAGCACTTTCTTTTAAATCAGTCATTTTTAATATCAGTCATATACACACAGCATCAGAGACACTATTTTTAGATTCACGTGCTGGTGTTACTTATAATAAATGCTCTACAGACTCCAGTTGTCTTTCCTCAGAGGTCTTAAAGTTCCCCTCTTGTCTGTCCTCTCCCAGTTCATCACCCTAATTGTAGTCTTCAATTCTGCTCAAAAGTAAAAGAGCAAGTCAAATCAAATCACTTCCTTCAAACTCCTTCTTTCCTGTTCTTACAAACACAATGTAAAATTAATTATTTGTGTTTACAAGAGCAGCTGGGGAGTCGAGCCGAGGCTGGGACTTCATCGTCTGAAGCACTAAACCACTGTTACTCTGGTCGTTTCTGCCCTGGAGACCTGGCAGTCTGGATGGGGCAGGGAAAGGAAAGGTGATTAAGTGACTTCCAAAAGGTGGTAAAGACGAAGTGGCTCGTCTGGATGGTGTGTGCTGGGGCCGTATCGATTACACCTGCGGCAGGGGATGTAAGCGGTTTAACGTGGAGCTTGTGTGGTTTTAATTGTTACCATTATTTCAAACCATAAGAGTGACAAGGGCTGCTCAGACCTGAGGACAGGAATTTCTGTTTATATCTAAATCTCAGCAATTAAATAGCAGCTGGGGACGACAGGGGACGATCCACTGGGAAGCTCCTGGATGGCTGCCCCTCTGCCAGCGAGCGCCTTCCTCCAGGGCTGGACATGGCCCTACTGTAGGGCACTGCCATGGCCCCGAAAAGGGGTGTGGGTTGGAAAGAACAGCTGAAGCCGCTACACTGAGGGCTGAGAATACGTTGCCTCAGAGCCGAACTGCCAGAATTCATTTACACAAAGTCCTCCCTTTTTCCCTTACTCTTTCAGACTCGGCAAACCTTTAAAAAGATCAGTGGGGAGTCCTGAAACAACACTTAGAAGCGAGTTTGCCAGGCAAGAGCCTGTGCCTCTCTCCTTAATCAGAAAATACCCAGCCCCAAGGAGAGAGATGGGGCTCGTGGTGGCCCCCGCTGCCCAGCCCAGCCCCCACAGCCGCATGTATGTCCCTCTCTGTCAGCTCCTATGTACAGAGCTCCCTTCTTGAGTGAAGGACGTGGGCAAGGGACTCGGAGCAGTGCTAGTGCCGGCATATTTCAGTTGTGCCAAAGGTTTGGACCTGGAGGTTTCAGTTTCACTCTGATGCAAAACTCTTTCCTGAGCTTTCAGTTCTAAGAAGAGACAGCTAGAAAAAGCAGATCTCTTAGGGGTTCTTCTGCTCTCAGGACTGTTCTCCTAAGCCTGAAAAAGGTATGGCTTCTCCCCCTCTCACACTGAAACTGCAGGCTTGCTTTTGTAGGAGTGATCAACCACCAGCCCAGGCTCAGCAGGGGTTTTGGCAGGCTTTTTGGCTGTGGATCAGATTCAGCCGAGGAAAATAAATACGTGGGACAGTTAAGGATTTGCACAAGACTCAGTCAAAGGAGAAAATGCAGAGTTAAGCTTGCTCTTGCATCCCACATGTACCCTGTAGCCTGTCCTTCCTACTTACATGAATGGACCTATAAGGTGGTAGAGGAATCAGACAGCATTTATGTTGGTGTCTACAGATATGTCTAGATTTTGCAACAGACTCCGTCCAAGTCATCCACGAGATGGAGTCCAGCACGCCGCACCGGCAGGCTGCATGGCGCAGGGCTTTCCCTGGGTGATGGCTCAGGTACTTGCAGGGACAGCTGGCACATGCCACCGTGCTCTGCACAGCCAGCATGCCCACGTGTGGCTCTGTTTGCAGGACCTGCGCCACCTCCTGCTCTCACACGGCCTGAGGAAGGTCCCCAACACTTCAGCGGGATTTAGCCATCTCATCATGGAGCTGCTTTTCTAAACTCCAGCTGGGTTTAGAAACATGTTTAATTTAGGCGCGCTCTTGGGCCCTATTGATTTTAATGTAACAATTATATGTTTAAAACATAGCATGTGTTTAATTGCTCCGGCGTATAGCGTTAAGCAGACTGATGCGGGTGCTTACATGCCTTGCTGACCCAGCGCGTGGGAAAGCAATGCTGCATCAGCCCCACAGCAGGAGAATCAAGGGGACAGCATTTGTCCCAAACCTGAAATCAGATGACCCCAAATTCTTGTTTTCATTTTGGAAGTAGATATAGATTCCTAAAAGGAAGTGAAGTATGAATTAATTTGGAAGGGAAACTATGTAAAGCCTCTTGTTCATTTAGCTCCTATTCTCCGTTATTTCATTTTTGGCATTTACCTAAAGTTTTCATCTTTCCAAGTCTTGTTTTACGGTTAGTATAAGGCCAGCCTGAAAGATAATATATTGTGACTGTTATATTATTTATTTCAAAGCCAAGTTATTGATTATTGCACGCTGAAAATGACAAATGGCATCTGAGAAAGGCACGGTCAGCGAGTTCTATTAAAGAAATGATAGTATTGCTCATGGATTGTTAAAAGGTTCAGTTTAGGTACTTTATAGGTTTATATCCATCACTATTTAATGACCAAATGATGAAAAATACGAGTCACGGGAACAATTTCTTTCTGTTGCAGTTTTACGTTTAAGCAGTTAGCAAAATAAGAGAATTTTTTGTGCTAAGGGTTTATGCACCCAGACCTTGTAGCACATAATCTACTTGATTATTTTAAAGGCGATGATTTAATACAGGTAACTATTGAGCACCCGGAGCACACTGGAGTGGATTGAATCCTTCCTCTGCAGTGCTGGTACATACATGGTGGTGGTGGGACGCAGGCAGGGGGTGTGTGGGTGTATTGCATTACACACCCCACCAAAGCATCCCACATGGTGCCAGGCACCTGGAGGAGCCCCACTGACCCTGCAGAGCTGCACGTCCTGGCCCAGTCCTGTGCCAAAGCACAGGGAAATGCTCATTTCCCCTGCAAGCCACTGGCAGCGTGTTCCCACCAGGCAGGGCAGAGTAGTGCAGGGACTGGGTCACCCTGGAAAAGCAAATAGACATGAGTGAGTAGGAACCTGTCCCAGGGCAGTCCTGGTGTCCCTGGTTCCCTTTTCTGAAGGAACCAGAGCAGGATTTGGCCTATTTTCCCCACATTTAACCCCACAAGCTACAGCTGGAAGCTCAGCAAGCTTTTTTTTTTTGTCACAGGTATGAAAGGCTCTCTTTTCACTCTTATTCTCTTAGAGCCATCTGTTCGAAACACTTTCAAAATGACGGCAATTAGAGATAAGAGCTAATAATGCTCCAACCTGCACGCTGAGAAATGCCATTTAATCACTATTGGCTTGACTGGCAAATAAGGAGCAGCATCCGACTGGACAAGGGTGATAAAGCTCCCATGCCGGCTCAAATGAAGAGCCCAGCTGCAGTGTTTGCCACCGTGAATTGTAGCTGCAAGACCTGGAATCTGGCCTAAAGAGCTGATATAAATCCAGCAAAATAAATCTTTCGCTACTGCCTGTGGTTTCACGCTGCCTTAACTCAACTCTTTTACCTAATCTCTGACCTTCCTTTGTAATTTTTCATATTTCCCAGGTAAAACTCAGGGTGCTCATTAGTGGGAGGCTGAGCCAAGAGCACTGGGGAGTTCATGCTTCCTCCTAAGGGAGATAAACTGGGCTGTGCTGGGGCATGCTGGTGGGAAACCTTTGGCAAGCCTGGTGATGATCTGCACTTAATTTCACAGCGGCAGAAGCATCACTCTATTTTCTTCTCATGTATCCTGTGACAAAAATGAATGCTGTGAAATCACACCCAGAAAGCAGGAGCAGGGTGGAAGGTGCTCTCCCACCGCCAGCTGCAGGGAAGGTTCCTGGCCCCAGAACAGCTGCAGTGCCGGATTCGTGCAAGCGGCCATGCTCCCTGGCAGATGCAGGGGGCCGGATGCAAGCCCAACGGCTCAGCCCAAAACAACCGTTTGGGTGCATGCCTGTAAATCAAAAGATGCCAATAACTGACAGGGAAGAGTTTTTTTAATTCCAAAACAAATCTCGCCCTTAGCTGAAAGTATTACTTACCAGGCTTATTCTTCAAGCAAATAATTTGTGTTAAACTGATAAACCTTTCAAAACCAGGAATTAATAACAGAAGCCGAGGCTTCTCCTAAAGTACAAACTGGATGCAATCTTTAAAAGCAAGGCTAACATTTTGCAGCCAGCACCAATAAAAAAGAAAGCAACCGCCACTTTTAGTCAGCATGTTGTTACACAATATTAGCAGTCTCTGAGCAGGCAGAAAAACAAAATGTTTGCACCTGCCAATTTTAGCCTTCCCTATTTGGCAAACATATTTTGTGATGATT